>NC_057794.1:383932809-384232809 GCF_018294505.1 Triticum aestivum | reverse complement strand
ATGTGCCAGATTTTTCAGTCACCTTCCCATTTGTGGCCATTAATCTGCGTTTGTCAAAGAGACACCCTACAGCCCTTACAGGAGTACCAGTGGTAACAGGAGGCTGCTGGAGTTCTATTGTACGCGGCGGGATCGTCTCGTCAATGTTAACAAGAGCAATATTGTAATCAAAGTTACAATATGTCAATTTTCCTCTGGCTCGACGTTTATTTAGAAGGCGTACTTCAATCTGCATTATAAGATCATAGTTAAGCATTATATTACATGAACAAAGAAAAACTAGTGAATAGCAGGAACAACCTGCAAGTTATTATGCCTATAAATACACCTGTGCAAGCAAAAAACCTTGCATTTCCTACACCAAGCACAATATCAATTATTAATTATTGATCAAATAAAATCATGGAAATGGAATCAGTGTATGACAGTACAATCACCATTGAAAGAAGCAAGTGGGACAACACTTTCAGACATTTTTGAGGCAACGTCTTTTCCGAGTTTAGTCCATGTATCTTTGACAAAATTCTCTTCAAAAGTATTGACCATATACATGTTTGCTGTTCAAAACAAGCATAAAGTGCTTGAATTAACTTCTAAAATGTGAAATATGAGGGCGTACTCAGCAGAATTCACAGCAATAACTGACCTTGTAACAGATCTGGCAAGGGGTAACCATAGGATTTTGCGGTTTCTTTTACATATTTTTCATGGTCTGACGCAACAAAAAGCAATTAGTGAGCATCCCAGTACTAAGATGATAAATTGCTATCAAGAACTAAACTCGTAGCATATCTGCTGAAGAGTCAGCAGATAATGAACACTAGGAAGCCTTCAAATATGGTGACTACTCAAAAAATAATTCCAATTAGCTAAATACATGTGCTTTCGGCTCCCTGATGCCCCCCCCCCCCTCCCCGATTTGCACGTCATGTAAATTTTTAACTTACGATGTTAGTCAAGAAGAACGTAAGAAAAAATTGTTGTGTAGTGAAATTACAAATATAAAATATACATACAGGCATATTTTTTCTGTTTTATGTTTCTATGACTCATATACTGCACTCCATGCCCATCTGTGTGTCATGAGTCAATACAAGCGTAAATATTTGTATACCAAATGTAAATTCTGAATATAGAAAACCCTGGGTGCAAAATAACTTATTCTGCACCCTGAGAGTTGGCCTTGATTGGCCTAGAGGCAAGCACACAATTACACAAGTCGCCGGCACACGTACGAGGCTAGCTCAGAGTATTTTCCAAGCTATACGTACTAGACGAAGCTAGCTAAGCAGCCGATCTCCCGCTGGCTGGCTGATGGCCACAACACGAACACACGAGGTGGGTGATGGGCACATGATCTTGTCGGTCCTGTTTATTTTCTTTCGTTCAATCTCAACTCTATTAACTTACTGACTTGTTGTATACTACTATCGATCGTGTACAGGAACTGGTTTTTTCACACAAAAAAGTACAAGCACTGACTACAATATTTATCGTACTGACTTGTGTATACTATCGATCGAGTATGTACTGTGCCATGTACTAGTATTGATGTACACCGGCCACCCTGCTAACCCGTGCGCCCTGCCGTTGCCAAACGCGCTGCCCTCAGCCGCCGTATGCCTCCGCACAGCTGAACCACGCACCTTGCCTGCTACAATTTTGCTGGCCCCATGCCGCTCGCTGCGCGCCACGCCGCGAGCTGCATGAGATCTGTGCCCTCTAACATGTCCGCATCATGTCCTCGCGTGCAATTTATTATGCGCCGCCGACGTCTTTATATGGAAGTACTGAAGCAAAACTACATCCAGACAGAGTCGTATAATGAAGCTAAACTACCACATAACAATTTTAATCACATATCACATAAGGGGTAAATAGGTCTTTTCAGGTGTCATTTAACATCGTTAAGGCTCCAAATGGATAAAAGTGTCATAAAAGGCATAAATTTTAGACACAGTGTCGGATAGGGAAGAAAAAGTTTTTCGGTGTCAAATAGGGAAACAACATTTAAAACAGTGTCATTTAAGGAATTTTCTCCACAGATAGCTGCAGCTAAGGCACAAATACAATTGGTTGACGCGGAGGTGGGTTTAATGAGGTTGGGTGCAGCAGGGAATAGTGTTGTCGGCATCTGAGGCATGACCTCTAGCAGCATTGGGATCAGCTGAGCTGCATTGTGGAGCTCCCGCTCCAATCATTTCCCCAAACTTAACACTGTAAATGATGGGACTGAACCCACAACCATGCCACGTGGACTTTCTCTCGTAGCTTCAGCAAAGCATGGGCTTGCACGTGAGCCACCACCATTTGGGTTTCTACTTGGGCCATCCTAGTGGGTTGCAGCATCCGGCAATCGTCCAGGTTAGGACACAACTAAAGCAATCCAATCATCTGACCCCAATTAGATCAATCCGGTTGTCTGCGGGGCCACGTGTAGGCTCTCCATCTTTGGCGTGTCCTCATCCTCACCTGTAGCGAAAGAGTCTGAAGAGCTACATTTCATCCATGTGGGGGCACATTGGCTGCAGCAGGATGAGCTACTGGTCAAGGGGTCCATCATAGTTGTTATGTGCACGGATATAGAATTATGGAATATCAAAATAAAAATATAATAATATTTAAAGAGAAGAAGAAATGTTAGACATGAAAGAGGTATGATTGGAGATAGAGATCAGATCTGTATCCTTTGGATTATATTACTAAGAGATCATATGTATCCATAATCAATCAAGCAATGAGAGTTCATCTATCTGTTATTCCCCAATCCCTTACCCGTGCTATACGTACGCATGGCAGTAGTTACCCATTTTAGAGCACACAACGTATAATAGTAGTATGCTAATAACAAGTAACCAGAAAACTAACCTGGGTTCATCGTGAAGAAACCTACAAATAATTATTGATTCGAGACATTAGAACAATATGATAAGGATGAATTGCTGATAGTGCACAATGCAATAGTTCTAATTAGTCAGTGTGTTTTGCTCACCCTCCTGATAGAAGTTACCATGTGTAGAAGATTTACATATCTCCCTCGTGCCCGTGCTACTTCCTATTGTACCATCGCCCTCTTGCTTGGTTTCAAGCCTGCAGTGCAATGTAGTAAAAACTACTGTGGTTAATTCAGAAACTAGATACCGGAGACCATACAGGAAATGAGGGCAAGATACAACGAGGAAGTAGAGCCAAATGGTTACACATATGAGATATCTCACAAAAAAAACTGAAAATGAGGAACAAAATCTCTAGGGACGTCTGAAATATAAGTTTGTCCATATTCTGGTTTGAATAAGAAACTAGCAGTACTACTCATTTACGAAAATATATTAGCGCCAGCATGGAACCCAAAAAACAATCTAGTTCAGGGCATGTACAACAGATACTAACAGGGCAGTTGATGTGGGTGTAAGTATCCAGGTAATGCCACAACCTATTAAGCTACAAGGAGAAACGTTTACAGAAGCCAAAATATACAAAAATACAAGATAGGCAATGGGCCAGCATAGTGGGATATACTATGAAATCTTGAAAGCTGCTTGGCATGCAAATTGGATGCCTTACAATTCAAATTGGGAATGTAAGACAGGGAAAAATAGGAGGACAACTGGACAAGCATGGGCCAAACAGAAAACTGTATCTTGAAGATAGTGCAAGCCTAGATATACATACCTGAGTATCCCAGAATGCTCCATGCATTTTAGAATTAAATTCCTTGGAAGGCAGGGAGTAATCACTTTTTGGGAGCAGTCCCCCATTTGACTATAATAGTTCATGCCAACAAAATTCCCATCTATATCAATGAGGGGGCCTCCAATCCCAGCCTAAGACAGATTCGAAATGACAATCAAGAAAGACAAAAATGCAGTTTTAATGTCTTGCAGAATATAGTTTAGTGCTTACAATACTAGATTAAGCAATTCATACCATGATAAGGTTATTTATTAGGACAGCGTAGTAAAACCAGATAGAACATAAGAGCTCACCGTAGTGATTTTACATGTGCTGAACATAAGCTTGTGGACTGTACCATCTAGAGGGCCAATCAATTGCCCACTTTTGGCCATTAATTTTTCTGAACTGGAAGAGCACCATAACGCTACTACCTCACTGCTAGACTTAAGTGCTTCATCATGATTAAGCACTAGCCTGTGATCTCCTTCACAGACAGGCACATGCTGGGTGCTGACAACAGCAATACCATAATATGAATCATAATACACTAACTGCCCATCAAGAACTCCATTTGGGAAGCTTACTTCAATCTGCAGTGATAAAACAGTGATTATACTGAACAATTAGCGCATATAATATAAGGGAGAGGAGTAGAGAAAAGTTCGCAGCGCCAACCCTGAAATTATCACTGGCCATCCTTCTACCATCTGATGATGTACACAAGCTTAATGAAGTCAGAAACCTTGCACTATTAGGATCTGGGCATTCGATGCATACACCTGTGCATTCAACCAGCATGGTATCTCCTACAGAAATCTCATAATATCAGCCACTGCGGTTGATGTATAAATCATAATCTTATAGAAGTAAATCTGGTAGCTAATGTGCATATATATAACAGTATAATCACCTTCGAATGAAGCAAGAGATACAACAGTTGGTTTGAAGTTTGAAGCAGCAGCTTGTGAAATGAGATCTTCACTCAAGTGACGTTCATCAGTTTTACTAGCATTGACAGCCGCCAAATTATCACTGATCTTAGTTTTACCATCTGACAATGCAATGGAACTTCCAGTTGTGCGTTGCACTGTATCTCCTACAGGAATATCATAATTTCAACCAATTCAGTTGATTTATGAATCATAATCCTAAAGATCTGATAAATAATGTGCATATAAAGCAAGTGTCTTTGGTGGGTTTACTACCGGCACATTCACCAGTTTCCGTAGAATTGACAGATTCCACTTTGGAGATACTACCTGAACAGAAAGGTATTGGTTAATTAGAAATATAATGATACAACAACAGAATGGCGAGTTCTTCAACATAGTTATGCAAATACATGCATGCAAGAAGGTAAAAGGAGGAAGTGGCATGCAAAATTTGGAGGCAGTGACTCACTTGACCTAAGTACTCTCTTGGTGGCATATTGTACTTCATTCAAGCCTCTCGGCCTGCGCTTGTCTCTTGGCATCTTTCAAACCTTGAATAGATGGAACAAAACCCAGTCATCCAAATCCAAATACCAACTAATCAGAACTAATAGGGTATATCGTTGACGAATCCATTACACACTCCGTTCTCTCATGGACAGTATATTGACCTAATGTAGTTCAAACTATCGTGCACTTCCACCGTTCTAATTTAGGTGGTGTGCACGCATTTGAAAATTCAGATTTGACCATCAATTTGACCAACTAAACATGGGTTATGTGTTAAATGTTGAAGCTTAAGCCTGACGACAGTTTCGTCAGTTAACTGTAGCATTTCAGGCTGTTGTCGACAACGGCTAGTTCTCTGTCAGTTAACTGTTTAGGATTAGTTTTGCTTCAGCAGAATAATCGGTCAGCTAGTTGAGATAGTCGTCGAGCTGATCCAGTTAGTTTGTAGGCTGGTGATCGTGTATCCGTGGGATGGCGTGGAGATAACGCATGAGGCACGGCATCCTCGAGGGAGTGGCTCAGCGATCGTGGGATGGCACGATCAGTAGGCTTAGTCATGTCCTGATTTTGTGGTTTTCAGTTAGCCTGTAAGCAGCTACAAATAAGGAAGGGAAAAACGAAAAGTAGCATAAGTTGTGCGCTGCGCAAAATCCTCGTGTTCATCTCTCTCTGTGTGTGTTCGTGAGCTGGGTTTCACCACTTAGCCCTTACATTAAAAAAACAATATCAACAAATTCGCAATCATAAAAAGATTTCAATGATATAGTTTTTATGACACATAACGCATATACTATTGGCCAAAGTTAAATCACAAAAAAAGAGCCCGGCATGTAAATAGCGATGCAGGGAGTAAACATTTATCGCAAACAACACTATAACGTATAAATCAGATAGTAGTAGTTGCAGATCTAACGCGTATGGAGTTCAGTGGAATCCATAACATTTTTTAGGAAATTAAACTGTTATACTCGTACTCCAACACACAGAAAAAAAACTGCGATAAAGTGCTTGGATTGGATTGCTTACAGCTTAATAGAAGGCCACCACAAACATTTCCAAGCAATACAATCAGTTAGGGTTTCGCGTCGAACAAAACAGCTTAATCCAAGCCGGGATAGATCTCCAGACCACGCTAGTACAAACGAGCGGAGGAGACGCCTATGAGAAAATAATACCTCCACAACTTGAATAGGAAGAGGAACGCGCGTGCGAATCCGCTAGCCGCCGCTGTATCCGTCGTCGGGAGGGAAGGTCACCTCCTCACGAGCGCCCCGATCTTAGGGTTGAGCGGCTTTTTTTTTTTTGACGGGTCTTTCGGTGGGTTGAGCGGCTTTCGGTAGGGATGTTGGGCGGCAGTTGAGGAGGATGGCAATTAGTGGGCCGTAGAGTGACATATAGCGGGCTGAGAGGCTTGGCAGATTGGCGGACAGTGATCTTCTCTTTCTTTTCTTTCTTAATATTAATATTAATATAACTAGGTAAAAAAATTGCGAAAAATAATATAACTAGATTTTTTTTGAGAAAAACTGGCCAAGCCTTTATTGATCATCTAGAATGTTTATAGGTATTACAATTGGGTCATGCTGGATACCCAACCACAAATGCCTTCCAGCAGGAAGTGAAATACCAAATCTAGCAAGTCTATGAGCCTCATAGTTCGACTCCCGAGGTTTAAAGGAAAAAATTACAAGTCGTGAATAAGTTGGAGGTTTGTAAGATCTCTTTGATGATAACGCCATGATCGCCCCAGCTCTCTGATGGATATGATTTACTACCTGCTTACAGTCTGAAGCAATCTGTATATGATTCGTTCCCAGGTCCAAAGCCAAAGCCATGCCCTCTCTACATGCTATTGCCTCTAGTGTAGTTGGATCCGTCAGCCCCTCAATTACCAACATGGAGGAACCCAAATAAGTTCCATCCCGATCACGACATAAAGCTGCCGTTGTTCCAGTGTTTGCTCCCTCCGAAACTCCAGCGTCTACATAGATCTTCACAAAACCCTCTGGGGGTGGGACCCATCTTGGAGCCTGCCTAGCATGCCGATGACTTGTATTTCTTTGTGTCTCTTGCACCGGCTCTAGCTGGGCTAGGTCAGCTAGATAATTCAGCACAAACCTGTGTGTCTCATGTGGACTTTGATGTATTCCTTCATGAATAAGCTGTCTCCGAGCAAACCAGATTGCCCACAAGGTTACTGTCAATCTAGTGAGTGTTTCACGATCCAAGGTTTCCATCATGAAGAACATCCAGGCTCTCGCCGACGGCTCAGTTGTGGCAATCACATGATCCAGCAGATCGTGATCTACAAGAGACCACACACATCTTGCCATGGTGCACTCAAGGAGGCTATGTCTCCACGAGTCCTCGGCTCCACATACATAGCACTGATCATGGTATGACATTTTCCTGTTCTTTCGAATATCTTCTGTAGGTAGCGAATTTTTGGCCAATCTCCAGAGAAAGTTTTTGAGTTTCGCCGGGACATGCACGTTCCATAATGTATCCCAAGCCTTCTCGTTTGCAGCCGTGTCAGAAGATCCTCCTCTACCTTCTAGCTAGTCCTCATGCCTCCTTTTTATATCCACTATCATCTTGTAAGCAGAACGTACAGAGAAGATACCGTTCTTTTCAAAGCCCCATGACCAGAAATCTTCCATATTTCTTGTACAGATTGGTATCTTCAGAATGGCTGCTATATCATATGGGAGGAAAACTTCACCTAGTAGAGTTGTGTTCCAGCAAGCATTGTCGCGATCAATCAGCTCCGCCACCATCATCGGGGGATCTAATTTTAAAGCAACAATGGGCCTCATATTTTCCTTCCTGGGTAACCAATTCATATCCCAAATATGACTTGTATTTCCATTGCCTATCCTCCGGACTAGTCCAATCTTCATGATATCGCGTCCCTCTATCAAGCCCCTCCATATCTGGGAGGGATGCCCGCCAATAGTGGCAGTCAGGAGATCACCTTCCGGGAAGTACACCGCTTTAAGGATTCGAGCACTTAGTGAACTAGGGTTTTCCAAAACTCTCCGGGCTTGTCTTGCCAAAAGCGCCAAGTTAAAGATTTCAAAGTCGCGGAAGCCCAGCCCCCCCCCCCCCCATGTACTTTGGCATGCTCATAGAGTCCCATGACACCCAATAAGGTTTCCTCTTGCCCTGTTTACTTCCCCACCAAAAGGCTTTAATCATTGAAGTCAATTGTTGGCATAAACCCCTCGGAAGCTTGAAACAAGACATTTAGTACACCGGAATAGCTTGTGCTACTGATTTAATAAGAACCTCCTTCCCAGCTGCTGAAAGTAGTTTCTCCATCCACCCTTGTATCTTGTTCCATAGTCTATCTTTAAGGTACTTGAAGGCGCCATTCTTTGAACTCCCAACGTCAGAAGGCATGCCAAGATATTTGTCATTTAGCTGCTCGTTGGGAATTTGCAAGGTAGTCTTAATATTAGTTCTTGTGGACTCCGGGCATCCCTTGCTAAAGAACAGTGAACACTTATCCTTGTTAATTCGCTGGCCAGATGCTCTAGCATATATCTCCAACAATTGAGAAACCTCCTCAGCTCCCTCAACATTTGCTTTAAAAAACAGCAGGCTGTCATCTGCAAACAACAAATGGTTCACCGGCGGAGCTGATGAAGCCACTTGTATTCCACCCAGATTAGATGACTGAACTCTAGTTTTTAAGAGGCACGAAAGGCCCTCTGCTGCTAGCAAAAAGAGGTAAGGTGATATAGGATCCCCTTGTCGAATTCCACGAGTAGGCTCAAATTCTTCTAACTTCTCCCCATTAAAAAGAACTGAGAACGAGACTGAGGTGACCATACCCATGACAATATTCACCCATCTGCTCGTGAACCCCAGCTTTAACATGATTTCCTTCAGATAACTCCATTCCACCCTGTCATAGGCCTTCATCATGTCAAGCTTTAGTGCACAATGCCTGTTTTTTTGTGCCTTATTCTGCTTCATAAAATGCAAACACTCATACGCAGCAATTATGTTATCAGTAATAAGACGGCCTGGTACAAAGGCTGATTGCTCCTCAGAGATTATGTCTGGCAGCACACTCTTCAAACGATTAGCAATAACTTTGGATGCTATTTTGTACAAAACATTGCATAAGCTGATGGGACGGAACTGTGTAAGAAGCATGGAATTTTTTACCTTTGGTATTAACACCAAAACCGTGTTATTGATCTCACGGGCACTTTCCATGCCTTCCACAATTCTAAGGACAACTTTGGTCACCTCCTCAGAACAAATATCTCAATGTTTCTGAAAAAATTGTGCAGGAAAACCATCCGGTCCGGGGGTCTTCTGAGGTGACATTTGAAACAGCGCAGTTTTTACTTCCTCGACTTTGTAGGGAGCGTTCAAGACATCATTCATTTGGCGTGTCACTTTGCGCGGGACTGCATTGATAACCTCTTGCATATTCTCTGTACCTTCAGAAGTGTATAGAGCCGTGTAGAACGCCTTCGTCATCTCCTTCATCTCCTGATTGTCTTCTGTTCTGCTCCCGTCTGATAATTTAGTGGCCCAGTGGTCCAACACCATATTGACTAGCAGACTGCCCGTGCGTTGCCACGGGCTTTTAAAAATTTATATTGGTTGCATGTCAAATTTATATTCGTAGAAAGATAACCAATAACAAACGGAAAAAAATGGAATCTAATTCGCTTGCAATGTACTTCAATAAAAAATGTAATTTGATCCTATACACCTGATGCACAAAATAAAGAAGGTGGTACAAAACATTGAACACTTTATACTACACTGCATTACAAATGATAATAACACTTGAATGCCTTTTTTTAATTCTTAAAATCAATTGCCTCACGAGAGCATGTGTATTGTTATTATCCATTAATTAAAAACACGTGATGGATTTTTTTTCCTTTAAGCAAATGTTTCAAGACGTTACAACCAGAAACTTCATTGCAATATGCAATTGGCTAGCAAACTATTACATAATATGGATTTAGGCGCTTGAAACCATACAATTTACCGTTTACAAATTATTGCAGCAAAGACATCTTCTAGAACATGCTACTCCTACCTCTCTTGTGACAGGTAGATATATCAATCCATGATAAAGTTTATTCTTTAAAATTTTAATGGCATTTATCTTTATTTTTATAATAATTTTCCAGTTTTGTTTGAGTTATGTAACTTCATATTTTGTGTATCAGCTCAAAAGGATTTTCACATAAAACCCAAAAGGAAATGTGTGTGTTGTAATATGAGCTTTTTTAGGGGTTATTGTAATATGAGCTGACATAAAAGGGAAGCGAGCAACCGAAATTGCATAGGAGCACCTGCGGGCTCAACCCCCTCATATCCCACCATTGAATATGCATTGGGATTCACACCACTATATGTATTCATCATTTCCGTTGCATGTATGTTTTGAATTAGAGATGTAAAGCACTGTATCCTCTGCATGCAGTGGCCCACTCCACAACACGCTCCTACTCGAGCCGCCAATATCCAACAACTAAAGCTACATTTACTCAAGCAATGGTCACGTCATCAGTTAATGCCTTTCCCATTGATTCCATCTATCCCCTTTCATCTTCCTTCAACTTTTTCATCTCAAAGTTAAAAGCCATTTCACGAAATCAAACATTTCTACGAACTTAATTTTTACGATACTAATTCATGTGAAATTATCAATTAGATTTGAGAGATTTTCTAACATATTTTCTTTTTCTTTTCTGTTAATTGAGAAACTGAGAATAATTCCAGAAACATTTTCTATGACAGTTTGTCTAATTCACATCTAGATGTTTTTAAGGATGTCACATCTAAGCTCCCACAAATAATGCATCAACAAGGAACAAAAAAAAGCTGGGACAAAACAAAAAATAGACCACAAACATAGTGGACATCTGGTTAGATATGACAACAGACCCTTTCTATAATAATCTCAGGTATTATCCTATTCTAAGAAAGCTGGGAATTTAATGTATGTGCTCTAACTCTGGTCACACCATGCATCTATCACATGTACATGCTGTAACCGCAAACCTCTGGTCGTACACTTCATTTACTACTCACGCGGTAATGTTTCTTCCTCAGCACACTAAACTCCAGCCACAATCATTTATTAGCAGTTTAGTACTACATTCTTATGTCACTAATGAACTAACACTTGATGCCCTATACGCCCCCTAAAAGATCAGAGTCATCTAAAAGAAGAACAATACTTGGATCGGTATGCCTTAATAGATAACATGGTTTAGAACTTACCGTGTTTGGTTTATCTGGGAGACAAACCCGCTCAAAGGAGCTAATTAACTCGTGTTTGTGTAAGCATCAGCTTCTCATTTAAAGGATTTTCCGTTTAAAATAAAATTATCTAACATAAATTATTCATCTCCATCCAACAGAAATGTGATGTTAATTGCTACATTTATAACTGACACCGTACTTTTTTGCGTGCAAACACAGACGATATTTATTGAGAACATTGACTCTATGTGTGCAGAGGATAGGAGTCACAGTGTATTATCTAGTATTTGATATGTATCTGTAACTAGCAAATTCATTCTGCCTTTAATGCAGCCATGTCATCGCGGGAATAGACCACAAACATAGTGGACATCAGGTTAGATGTGACATAACTATGTCACATCTAGATGTGTCCTAGACATACATTTTCTATAATAATCTCGGGTATTATCCTATTCTAAGAAAGCTGAGAATTTAATGTATGTGCTCTAACTCAGGTCCCACCATGCTTCTATCACATGTACGTGTTGTAACTGACAACCTCTGGTCGTACGCTTCATTTACTACCCACGCGGTAATGTTTCTTCATCAGCACACTAAACTCCAGCCACAATCATTTATTAGCAGTTTAGTACTACATTCTTATGTCACTAATGAACTAACACTTGATGCCCTATACACCCCCTAAAAGATCAGAGTCATCTAAAAGAAGAACAATACTTGGATCGATATGCCTTAATAGATAACAGGGTTTTAAACTTACCGTGTTTGGTTTATCTGGGAGACAAACCCGCTCAAAGGAGCTAATTAACTCGTGTTTGTGTAAGCATCAGCTTCTCATTTAAAGGATTTTCTGTTTAAAATAAAATTATCTAAGATAAATTAATCATCTCCATCCAACAGAAATGTGATGTTAATTGCTATATTTATAACTGACACCGTACTTTTTTGCGTGCAAACGCAGACGACATTTATCGAGAACATTGACTCTATGTGTGCAAAGGATTATCTAGTATTTGATATGTAACTGTAACTAGCAAATTCATTCTGCCTTTAATGCAGCCATGCCATGGCAGGAACTCAATGACACAGATATCAGGGTGCATCGTCGCCGAGTGCCATTCGTCCGCCTCCAGCGAGCAACCTCCTATTCAGACACCAACCAAAGAGAAACCCTCATTAGACATACACTTAGACATTAACATCATATATAAGGGTGAAAGGGTGAATGACATGCATCAACAATTGCGACAAGGTTAAAACTTGCCCAGAAAATATAGGTCACAACTCAAAAAATTACAACATATTTTTCCTGTATTAGCACATAAGTCGAATAATACATGGTAGGATTGAGGAGAAGGTCTATAATATTAGTCTTACCAATTGTTCATTATTCTATTAGCAAGAGAGAGAGAGAGAGAGAGAGAGAGAGTCGGAACCCCCAAATTGTTTCCATATGTCTAGGCTATCCGAAAACCCAGATCATATATGAGGAGGGAATGGGGTTAGGACGTCTGTGGACAGCATGCCACATCAGACCGGAAAAAACACAGTTTTCTAAACTATTACAAGGCATCCCAAAGATATTGACGTTGTGAATTGCTACGAACTTAAATGTTTAATAAATCAATCAAAAAGCTACCAGCATGCTTCTCCATTTTGAGCTAGTCCACCTATTGAGGACTTCTTGGTTAAAACCTGCCATCGTTCCAAATAGCCTACAAAATAGGAGGTAAAAGTCAGTAAATAATGTGCAAATAATAATTTCAGTTGAGTTGAAAGGCTTAAATTGAAAACCAACAAATATATGCAGGCTTATTTCATACTAATATTTTAATGAGCACCAATAACCCCCTTGCCAACCTCATAATATATGATCCAACTTTATACTACTTATGAATATAATTAATATGATTAATTAACAAATCTTGGATTGTAACAGGTGTGAAAGACACTTCATGTTGTACAGTTTGTAGAGTGATATAGGCTACAAACGGGTATGATGATCAAGAATCCTCACATTTCCATTGTACCATAATGTCTAGCTCAAGAATTTTGCACCATACCTCTTATTTGGCACTACACCAACATTTAGCACCGCGGCAACGACCACATAATGCCTTCATCACTGGTGAGCGATCTGATCCTGTCTCTTCCTACCTGTGAAAACACGAATATTAAATTGTATTGTTAAAGATATATTCATAACATGTGAATAAGAGGGGAAAGCAATATGGCAATTTAATGTCTCATCGACCCTGCAAGTTGGCAGCTTCCCAAGTGATGATCAATTTTAAACATAATCTTTAACTAGAATAATGACTACACTACAATTCATCATTTCTTTGTTCCGGGCATTTCTACCGTGAATAACAGATAATACAAGGACAAACTCAAAGTATGCTAATGTTGTGTAGTGCCGTCAGGCATGGATAAGTATGCAAGGAAAAACTCATGTTTTGGGCATTTTTTACCCCGGCCAATGCATGGAACGACCAATAATAAACAAATTAGGAAAATTATGCATCTTTCTTTGTAGGGGTGGGTACGGTTAAACCAGAAACCAAAAAACCAAACCAAAACGAAACGTATTAACCGATATGTCGGTTAATTCGGTGGTTTGCTTTTTGATTCGGTGGGAAATTTTAAGGTTGTTCGGTGTTTGGTTTGTGTTCGGTTTTCAGTGCCCAGAAACCGAATAAACCGAACAAATTGATATGTAGGATGCCCCATGTAGATACCATGTTCACTCCATCAGGCGGAGGTCTTTCCAAAAGGTAAATTAGGCGGCGGCCTCTTCAGCCATTGGCGAATAATTAAACGTCCGGCTTGACTCCGGCGAGTTAGCAATCACCGGTAAAACCTTGTTAGTTGTGGCGGACATCCGGCTAGCCGCTAGATCACATGTACTTTTACAATTGGTCTGAGTTTCTAATCTCTCAATCTAACTAACACTACTCCTGGATGCTGCTAACCCGACACTACGATCAGAGACCCTTCGACAAATTTGTGTGCAATGCAATAATCGCAATCGGTGGTGTAAAAAACCCGTCAAAAAGGTGCAAAACATTTGTGATGACGGATGCATCAAACACGGTTCGGATTTTAGTTGTGTGTGTAATGCAGGGCATACGGTTTAGTTCAATTAACTGTTTGCAATGAGGAGGAACAAAAGAAACGGGCACCCAGATGAAGGTGTGTGCGATATACAGCATACGGTTCACTCGGATGAACTGTTTGTGATTAGGCAACACAAAAGAAACAGGCAGCCAGATGAAGGTGTGTGCGATGTACAACATACGGTTCACTCGGATGAACTGTTTGTGATTAGGCAACAAAAGAAATGGTCAACCAGTGACGGTGCCGTGTACCTAGGGTAGGGCAATAGACCTGATCTAAGTACCCTCCCCAAGGACACTGCCCTATAGTCAAAGACATCCAAAGGATAGCAAATTCTACCGACTGGAATCACCTCAAGATACAACCCGCTCGACCATGAGTTCCACTCGGGTAGCCCAATTCCATTCGACCATGACATAATCATTCGACCACATCATGAACCACTCGGAGCGCAGAAGATCTAAGGCCACTCAGGATGGCAATGGTCAGGAGTTCACTCCGTATTCTTAAGGGTCATTTATATCACTTTAATGCTGACGTTACCAGTAACGTCCCCTCTTTATGTACATTGAACCCTCGTAACGTGGGCATGTTGGGGTCCTGGCGCACTCTATATAAGCCACCCCCTCCCCTGAGACAAGGGCTATTACTTCCACCGCGAAGGGCCTGAACTTGTACATCTTGCGTGCACAATCTCACCGTAGCTAGGATCTTGCCTCTACATTCCTACCCCCTACTTTACTATCAGACTTAGAACCACAACAGTTGGCGCCCACCTTGGGGCAGGTGTCTTAGCGACTTTCCGGTGAGGTTGCGATTTCTCCGAGTCCTTTCATTATGGTTTCCGGCGGAGGTTTGGCGGAGGGCCGCGAGATCCGTCTTGGTGCGCTCGTTTTCATCGCTGACGACTCCGCTTGGTTTCAGGAAGCTCCTCTCGACGTCGAGGCGCTCCCCATTCGTGGGGCGACACACTTTCGCGCATGTGTTCGCAGCAGCCGTCGAATCAGTATCGGTCGCCCCCCACGACATCTTCGCTCTCCACCGCTCGCCATCACAAGCGATCCGGTCGGTCACGGCTTCAGTGGTGGGTGAAGCACGCGATGGCGCGTTAGTCGGCCACCCCTCAAGTCGCGGCGATCGAGCCCGATGAATATCTCTATGGCCTGTTTGACTGGCTCCGTCGAGACCCTGTCCGAGTGCGACAGTAGCGATCCCGCGGCGGAGGTCCTGATGGTCAACGCACCTTGCAGCCCACCTGGCATGCGTCGCAATGGCGGCGACGATGGCGGTGGCAATCCGTCGCGCGTTCATGAAGAGTACCACCCCGAAACTCTCTCTTCTCAGTAGAGGGAGGAACTTCAGCGCCGCAATATGGAGGCCCTCCACACGCCCGTTGTCGATGATGAAGGAAATATGCCCTAGAGGCAATAATAAAGTTATTATTTATTTCCTTATATCATGATAAATGTTTATTATTCATGCTAGAATTGTATTGATCGAATACATGATACACGTGTGAATACATAGACAAACAGAGTGTCACTAGTATGCCTCTACTTGACTAGCTCGTTGATCAAAGATGGTTATGTTTCCTAGCCATAGACAAAGAGTTGTCATTTGATTAACGGGACCACATCATTAGGAGAATGATGTGATTGACTTGACCCATTCCGTTAGCTTAGCACTTGATCATTTAGTTTGTTGATATTGCTTTCTTCATGACTTATACATGTTCCTATGACTATGAGATTATGCAACCCCCGTTTACCGGAGGAACACTTTGTGTGCTACCAAACGTCACAACGTAACTGGGTGATTATAAAGGTGCTCTACAGGTGTCTCTGAAGGTACTTGTTGGGTTGGCGTATTTCGAGATTAGGATTTGTCACTCCGATTGTCGGAGAGGTATCTCTGGGCCCACTCGGTAATGCACATCACTATAAGCCTTGCAAGCATTGCAACTAATGAGTTAGTTGCGGGATGATGTATTACAGAACGAGTAAAGAGACTTGCCGGTAACGAGATTGAACTGGGTATTGAGATACCGACGATCGAATCTCGGGCAAGTAACATACCGATGACAAAGGGAACAACGTATGTTGGTATGCGGTCTGACCGATAAAGATCTTCGTAGAATATGTAGGAGCCAATATGGGCATCCAGGTCCCGCTATTGGTTATTGACCAGAGAGGTGTCTCGGTCATGTCTACATAGTTCTCGAACCCGTAGGGTCCACACGCTTAATGTTCGTTGACGATATAGTACTATATGAGTTATGTATGTTGGTGACCGAATGTTGTTCGGAGTCCGGGATGAGATCACGGACATGACGAGGAACTCCAGAATGGTCCGGGGATAAAGTTTGATATATGGGATAATAGTGTTTGGTCATCGGAAGGGTTCCGGAATTTACCGGAAGGGGTTCCGGATGTTTCCCGAAATGTTTGGGTACGAGAACACTTTATTTGGGCCAAAGGGGAAAGCCCACAAGGTTTTTGGAAAGCGCAAAAGGAAGTTTTGTGGAGTCCAGGGGCCAGACGCCATGGTCCCTGGCGTCTGGGTCCAGACGCCGGGAACCCTGGCGTCTGGCCCTGGAGTCCGAGAAGGACTCTTGCCTTTCGGGTGAAACCGACTTTGTGGAGGCTTTTACTCCAAGTTTCGACCCCAAGGCTCAACATATAAATAGAGGGGTAGGGCTAGCACCCAAGACACATCAAGAAACACCAAGCCGTGTGCCGGCAACCCCGTCCCCTCTAGTTTATCCTCCGTCCTAGTTTTCGTAGTGCTTAGGCGAAGCCCTGCGGAGATTGTTCTTCAGCAACACCGTCACCACGCCGTCGTGCTGCCGGAACTCATCTACTACTTCGCCCCTCTTGCTGGATCGAGAAGGCAAGGACGTCACTGAGCCGAACGTGTGCAGAACTTGGAGGTGCTGTGCTTTCAGTACTTGGATCGGTCGGATCGTGAAGACGTACGACTACATCAACCGCGTTGATATAACACTTCCGCAAATGGTCTACGAGGGTACGTAGACAACACTCTCCCCTCTCGTTGCTATGCATCACCATGATCTTGCGTGTGCATAGGAAATTTTTGAAATTACTACGTTCCCCAACAGTGGCATCCGAGCCAGGTTTTATGCGTAGATGTCATATGCACGAGTAGAACACAAGTGAGTTGTGGGTGATATAAGTCATACTGCTTACCAGCATGTCATACTTTGGTTCGGCGGTATTGTTGGATGAAGCGGCCCGAACCGACATTACGCGTACGCTTACGCGAGACTGGTTCTACCGACGTGCTTTGCACACAGGTGGCTGGCGGGTGTCAGTTTCTCCAACTTTAGTTGGACAGAGTGTGGCTACACCCGGTCCTTGAGAAGGTTAAAACGGAACCAACTTGACAAACTATCGTTGTGGTTTTGATGCGTAGGTAAGAACGGTTCTTGCTCAGCCCGTAGCAGCCACGTAAAACTTGCAACAACAAAGTAGAGGACATCTAACTTGTTTTTACAGGGCATGTTGTGATGTGATAAGGTCAAGACGTGATGAGATATAAGTTGTTGTATGAGATGATCATGTTTTGTTGAAGTTATCGGCAACTGGCAAAGCCTTATGGTTATCTCTCTATTGCATAAGAGATGCAAGCGCCAAATAATTGCTTTACTTTATCACTATGCGATAGCAATAGTTGCAAGAGCAATTATTGGCGAGATGACCATGTGACGATACATTGATATAGATCAAGATGATGGAGATCATGGTGTCATGCCGGTGACGATGGAGATCATGACGATGATTTGGAGATGGAGATCAAAGGCACAAGATGATGATGGCCATATCATGTCACATATTATGATTGCATGTGATGTTTATCTTTTATGCATCTTATTTTGCTTAGTTCGATGGTAGCATTATAAGATGATCCCTCACTAAATTATCAAAGTATAAGTGTTCTCCCTGAGTATGCACCATTGTGAAAGTTCTTCGTGCTGAGACACCACGTGATGATCGGGTGTGATAGGCTCTACGTTCGAATACAACGGGTGCAAAACAGTTGCACACACGGAATACTCAGGTTAAACTTGACGAGCCTAGCATATAACAGATATGGCCTCGGAACACGGAGACCGAAAGGTCGAGCGTGAATCATATAGTAGATATGATCAACATAGTGATGTTCACCATTGAAACTACTCCATCTCACGTGATGATCGGACATGGTTTAGTTGATATGGATCACGTGATCACTTAGAAGATTAGAGGGGTGTCTGTCTAAGTGGGAGTTCTTAAGTAATATGATTAATTGAACTTTAATTTATCATGAACTTAGTCCTGGTAGTATTAGCATATCTATGTTGTAGATCAATAGCTCGTGATGTTGCTCCCAGTTTATTGTGTTCCTAGAGAAAAATTATGTTGAAAAATGTTAGTAGCAATGATGCGGATTGGATCCGTGATCTAAGGATTATCCTCATTGCTACACAGAAGAATTATGTCTTTAATGCACCGCTAGGTGATAGACCTATTGCAGGAGTAGATGCAAATGTTATGAACGTTTGGCTAGCTCAATATGATGACTACTTGATAGTTTAGTGCACCATGCTTAACGGCTTAGAATCGGGACTTCAAAGATGTTTTGAATGTCATGGACGATTTGAGATGTTCCAGGAGTTGAAGTTAATATTTCAAGCAAATACCCGAGTTGAGAGATATGAAGTCTCCAACAAGTTCTATAGCTAAAAAGATGGAGCAGAATAGCTCAAGCAGTGAGCATGTGCTCAGATTTTCTGGGTACTACAATTGCTTGAATCAAGTGGGAGTTAATCTTCCAGATAAGACAGTGATTGGCAGAGTTCTCTAGTCACTATCGCCAAGTTACTAGAACTTCGTGATGAACTATAATATGCAAGGGATAATGGAAATGATTCCCAAGCTCTTCATGATGCTGAAATCGACGAAGGTAGAAATCAAGAAAAACCTCAAGTGTTGATGGTTGACAAGACCATTAGTTTCAAGTAAAGGGCAAAGGGAAGAAGGAGAACTTCAAGTAGAACGACAAGCGAGTTGTTGTTCAAGTGAAGAAGCCCAAGTCTGGACCTAAGCCTAAGACTAAGTGCTTCTACTACAAAGGGACTGGTCATTGGAAGCGGAACTGCCCCAAGTATTTGGTGGATAAGAAGGATGGCAAATTGAACAAAGCTATATTTGATATACATGTTATTGATGTGTACTTTACTAGTGTTTATAGCAACCCCTCGGTATTTGATGTTGGTTCAGTTGCTAAGAGTAGTAACTCGAAACGGGAGTTTCAGAATGAACAGAGACTAGTTAAGGGTGAAGTGACGATGTGTATTGGAAGTGGTTCCAAGATTGATATGATCATCATCGCACACTCCCTATTGAAAGGATCGAGAAGAGGTGTCTAGAGGGGGGTGATTAGACACTAAGTGCCAAAAGTTGCAGTTTTTAATATTCTTAAGTTTAAGTGGAGTTTAAGCACAAGTTTAACAAACACAATACATATCAAGCAAGCATGCAATGAGTATATGAGCAGCGGAAAGTAAAGCATGCAACTTGCAAGAATGTAAAGAGAAGGGTTTGGAGTATTCAAACGCAATTGGAGACATGGATGTTTTTGTCGTGGTTCTGATAGGTGGTGCTATCGTACATCCACGTTGATGGAGACTTTAGCCCACGAAGGGTAACGGTTGCACGAGTCCACGGAGGGCTCCACCCACGAAGGGCCCATGAAGAAGCAACCTTGTCTATTCCATCACGGTCGTCGCCCACGAAGGACTTGCCTCACTAGCGGTAGATCTTCACGAAGTAGCGATCTCCTTGCCCTTACAAACTCCTTGGTTCAACTCCACAATCTTGTTGGAGGCTCCCAAGTGACACCTAGCCAATCTAGGAGACACCACTCTCCAAGAAGTAACAAATGGTGTGTTGATGATGAACTCCTTGCTCTTGTGCTTCAAATGATAGTCTCTCCAACACTCAACTCTCTCTCACAGGATTTGGATTTGGTGGAAAGAAGATTTGGGTGGAAAGCAACTTGGGGAAGGCTAGAGATCAAGATTCATATGGTTGGAATGGAATATCTTGACCTCAACACAAGTGTAGGTGGTTCTCTCTCAGAAAATGTGTATTGGAAGTGTAGGTATGTTCTGATGGCTCTCTCCACGAATGAAGAGTGGGTGGAGGGGTATATATAGCCTCCACACAAAATCTAACCGTTACACACAATTTGCCAAACTCGGTGGGACCGAATGGTTAAACTCGGTCGGACCGATTCAGCAAACCTAGTGACCGTTAGGATTTTCGGTGGGACTGAGATGCAACTCGGTAGGACCGATATGGTTAGGGTTAGGGCATAACGTAATCTCGGTGTGACCGATTACACAAACTCGGTGGGACCGATTTTGGTAATAAGCTAACCAGAGAGTTGGTCAGGCAAACTCGGTGGGACCGATTACACAAACTCGGTGGGACCGATTTTGGTAATAAGCTAACCAGAGGGTTTGCATTGTAATCTCGGTAGTACCGATTGCTCAAACTCGGTGAGACCGATTTTGGTAATGGACATACACAGAGAGATTACAATCCCATCTCGGTGAGACCGAGATCCCTATCGGTGAAACCGATTTGCTAGGGTTTGTGGCAGTGGCTATGACATCTGAAACTCGGTGGCGCCGGATAGATAGAATCGGTGGGGCCGAGTTTGACTTTTGGTTTAGGTCATATGTGGATGTGGGAAGGTAGTTGAGGGTTTTGGAGCATATCACTAAGCACTTTGAGCAAGCAAGCCATTAAGCAACACCTCATCCCCTCTTGATAGTATTGGCTTTTCCTATAGACTCAATGTGATCTTGGATCACTAAAATAGAAAATGTAGAGTCTTGATCTTGAAGCTTGAGCCAATCCTTTGTCCTTAGCATCTTGAAGGGGTTCCACATCCTCTAGTCCATGCCACTCCATTGTTGAACTTATCTGAAACATACTAGGTAAAAGTGTTAGTCCAACAAGAGATATGTTGACATTAATTACCAAAACCACCCAGGGAGCACTTGTGCTTTCAATCTCCCCCTTTTTGGTAATTGATGACAACATACATCAAAGCTTTAGATAAAGATATAGAGAATAGCAAGTAAAGCTTTGGAAAGACATGTAACATGCATAGGCTCCCCCTACATGTATGCAATCATGTGAATATTGAATATAGGAGCATGTGAATGCGTAAACATGACAGAGTAAGCAATGTGTTACATGTATCTTGGCTATATGCATCAGAGCAAATGATGTGAATGTGAGAAATGTACCTTCATGCTCATGAGTCCTTCTTGCAAACAGTATGTACATCAGCAAGAACTTCTCATTCACATGACTGTGATGCATATACTTACCTTGTGGTCTTGAGTTGGCTTAGGATGGGATGAACCTGCGCAAACAAGGTTAAATAACACAGATACACCTACTGACCAGAGCAAGCAAGAGAAACCACAAGAGAACCAAGACTGGGATGACATGTAGAGTGAGTACTAAGTACCACATTGGATATAGACATGTCCCCAAAGGTAAAGATATGCAATAAAATCAGAGATTTCCTTCCCTTAGATGTCTTGCTCCCCCTGAATCTGCATGGGATATTGGGAGAAGATAGGGAACAGAAAATCAGAGCAACAAAAAGGAAACAACAGAGCTTGAGCTAAAGCAAGCAACCAAACATGTCTTTCCCCTCTTAAAGACATGTGACATCTCTCCTCTTGAACACCAAGCATCTGGGGTCTTTGATGATATTACTTTCTCCTAGTTGAGAAACTCTCTCCCCCTGAGTATTCTCTCTTTCTCCCCCTATAGGAAGGATTAAGCTTTGATGTGATCTCTCTCTCCCCCTTTGACATCAATTTCCAAGAAGGGCTCTTCTGGACATGTGATACAAATGGGTTGGTCCTCGAGTCACAGAGCAAAGCAGCATGTCTAATATGATGCTGGTAGAGGACAAGAATCATTGAGTGGAGCTGGAGCAAACAGAAATCAGGAATAAGTGGCAAGTTGGTTTTCCTGTGATGGAATCGGTGACTCCGAGTTGTGTGCTTCGGTTGCACCGAAAGATTTCGGTTGGGCCGAAGAGAACAAACCGGTGTGACCGAGTTCATTAGAGTGAAACCACTTGTCACCTCAGCTCACTAGACAAGTAAGATCTCACAAGGATATGCAAGGAATTTACTGAAAGATTTGCAATGAATTGGATGCAGAAAATGCAGAACAAAAAGGAAAGAAAAGAAACTAAAAGTTCTAGATGAAGTTTTTTGAAAGGGGAAACAAATATGCAAATGCAAAAGCACGGAGAAACACTAGAGAACTTCATCTAGAAATGGTCGGTGACAAAGTCACCTATGTTAGAGTATATTGACTTAGGAGTCAAGTGAGAGCACTTGATCATAGGTCATACTCATCGTTTAAGCTCAAAATGGGGTTACCATTTTTCGTTTAAGCATCTTGATGTATTCACATCTTGTCGAGTTGCTTTGGCTCATGACTTGGAGTAAAGCTTCTCTAAGATGGAATAACATACCTTGGGTGGTGGTGTTGATCTTGATCATGTAGTTGAACTTGTGTGGGTTGCTCAAGGTTGATGTAGTTCATCAAGAGTTGGGAGCACCACTTGGAGTTTGAGTTCATCTACCTACATGGGTTAGCTTTGCAAGGAAGAGCACTTGTGTATCCAAAATGACAATCATGAGACTCAACATAGAATTTGCCAAAGGATATGTTTGAATGGTTTCGTGCTTCCTTGTCTTCAACCACCATTGTGTAGAGACTTGGTGATGTAGAAATTGCTCAAGATGTGAGTGAGTTGGCAATCTCATAGATTTAGATTCATCCAAGTACCTACACGGGTTAGATACCATGCAAGGTACAAATATATCCAAGACATATGAATAGCATCATAAGAGAAATATCGAGGATTAGTCATAGGCTCATGCCCCGCATGTATCAAATGGAGTTCCTACTCCAAGTTTGAAGCATCAATGATGTTCAATTCACCTCTCAACCTGCAAAACACTTTCTCATCAAGTGGTTTAGTGAATATATCCGCCAATTGCTTATCGGTGCGAACATGCTTAAGGTTAATGTCCCCTTTTGCAACATGATCTCGAATGAAATGATGACGAACTTCAATATGCTTAGTTCGAGAATGTTGCACGGGATTGTGAGCAATCTTAATAGCACTTTCATTGTCACATAGCAATGGAACATGTTTCACATATATCCCATAATCTTTAAGAGTTTGGGTCATCCAAAGTAATTGAGCACAACATGAACCAGCGGCAATGTATTCCGCTTCGGCGGTGGATAAGGATACCGAGTTTTGTTTCTTGGAAGACCAAGACACAAGAGATCTACCAAGGAATTGACAAGTACCCGAAGTGGATTTTCTATCAACCTTGTCTCCGGCATAGTCCGAATCGGAGTAGCCAACAAGATCAAAAGAGGACCTCTTAGGATACCAAATGCCAAAATTTGGTGTATGGATTAGGTATCTCACTATCCTTTTCACAGCCTTAAGATGACACTCTTTAGGAGCAGCTTGATATCGTGCACACATGCACACACTTAGCATAATATCGGGACGAGAGGCACATAGATATAACAATGAACCAATCATAGAGCGATAAACCTTTTGATCAACCGGTTCACCATCTTTGGTCAAATCAAGATGTCCACTAGTAGGCATGGGTGTAGTCATACCTTTGCATTCTTGCATATTGAACTTCTTGAATAAGTCCTTGGTGTACTTCGTTTGAGAGACAAAGGTACCTTCCTTAGTTTGCTTGATTTGCAAACCGAGAAAGAATTTGAGTTCACTCATCATAGACATCTCAAACTTCTCCGACATTAGCTTTCCAAACTTCTCACTAAAATGAGGGTTAGTTGAACCAAATATGATATCATCAACATAAATTTGGCACACAAATAGTTCTCCATTAACCCTTTTAGTAAAAAGAGTAGAATCAATTTTACCAATTTCAAAGCCTTTTTCAATAAGGAACTTGGTCAAGCATTTATACCATGCTCTAGGAGCTTGTTTAAGACCATAAAGGGCTTTGTGAAGTTTGTAAACATGATTAGGTTTCTTAGGATTGACGAAGCCGGGAGGTTGCTTAACATAAACTTCTTCCTCAATTTTGCCATTTAGAAAAGCACTTTTAATGTCCATTTGGTACAAGGTGATATCATGGTGATTAGCATAAGCAAGTAAGATGCGAATGGACTCAAGTCTAGCAACGGGAGCATATGTCTCACCATAGTCCATACCTTCAACTTGTGTGTAGCCTTGGGCGACGAGACGTGCTTTGTTGCGAACCACTTGTCCATCTTCATCTTGCTTGTTGCGAAACACCCATTTGGTACCAATGATGTTGTGGTTGTTGTCGGGCTTCTCGACCAATGTCCACACTTGATTTCTCTCAAAGTTGTGTAGCTCTTCATGCATAGCGTTTATCCAGTCCGGATCCTCCAATGCTTCTTCAACCTTCATAGGTTCAATGCTAGAGATGAATGAGTAATGTTCACAAAAGTTAGCTAAACGAGTTTTAGAGCGAGTGATTCTCCCGGTTTGGATATCATTGTAGATTTGCTCGACGGGATGATCCTTAGCAATTCTTGCTCGAACTCGTGAAAGCTTTTGCTTGGGTCGGGGTGGAACATCCTCTTCATCTTGTGCTTCTTCTTGGCCTTCTTCATTGTTGACGTTGTCGTTCTCTTGTCGTGGTGGAGAAGGAGGTTGTTGATGTTCATCTTGGTGCGCTTCCTCGTTTTCTTCATCTTGGCGTGTCCCACTTGTGGATGCTTCCGTATCAACTCTTGGTTCACCTTGTCGTGAGGTAGAAGCTTCCACTTGGACGGACGAGGTACTCTCCTTCACTTCCGTTGGACGAATCTTGCCAATGGACAAGTCTTGAATTGCTTCCGAAGGGTCTTTGTCTCCTACATCAATTGGCAATTGCTCTACTTGCGAGCCGTTAGATTCATCAAACTTCACATCTACCGTCTCTTCAACCTTTCGGGTGAAATTGTTGTAGACACGGTAAGTGTGAGAGTTTGAGCCATAACCAAGTAGGAAACCTTCATGAGATTTAGGAGCAAATTTAGAACGACGATGCTTATCAAGAATGTAGCACTTTGAGCCGAATACTCGAAAGTATCCAACTTGGGGTTTGTTACCGGTGAGGAGCTCGTATGCCGTCTTGCCGAGTAGCTTGTGAAGATACAAGCGATTTGTTGCATGACAAGCTGTCTCAACCGCTTCCGCCCAAAAGTGCTTTGGCGTTTTGTACTCATCAAGCATCGTTCTTGCCATCTCGATAAGAGTCCGGTTCTTCCTTTCAACAACTCCATTTTGTTGAGGTGTGTACGTAGCCGAGAACTCGTGTGAAATCCCTTCTTCGTCAAGAAAGGTGTCCACATTTGCGTTCTTGAACTCCGTTCCGTTGTCGCTCCGAACCTTCTTGATCTTCACGTCAAACTGATTTTGGGCCTTCCTAGCGAAGTTTTTGAAGATCTTTTGGACCTGCGATTTGTCATCAAGAAAGAACACCCACGTAAATCTTGAAAAATCATCAACTATGACTAGACCAAATGAGTTACCACCGAGACTCTTGTAGGCATTTGGACCAAAGAGATCCATGTGAAGTAGCTCGAGTGGTCTTCTTGTGGTCATGATGTTCTTCGCGCGGTGACTTCCTCCAACTTGTTTCCCTGCTTGACAAGCACTACAAAGTCTATCCTTGTCAAATATGACATCTTTTATTCCAAGGATATGATCACCTTTAATAAGCTTATCAAGATTTCGCATACCAACATGACCTAGTCTTCTATGCCACAACCAGCCTTTAGAAGATTTGGTAATTAAGCAAGTTCTAGGTTGAGCCTTTTTAGTGAAATCAACAATGTAAAGATCTCCTCTACGTATACCGGTAAAGACCATTTTATGATTGTCTCTACGAAACACTTGGCAATCTACTTCAGTGAATAAGACATTGAAACCGAAATCCGCAAGTCTAGAAACTGAAAGTAAATTGTATCCAAGGGATTCAACGAGCATGACATTTTGTATGGAGCTATCATGTGAGATGGCCACCTTACCAAGGCCAACCACCTTACCCTTTGAATTATCACCAAAAGTGACATATTTTCGAGGGCCGTCGTTTTCAGCAAGCTCACGGAACATATCTTTATCTCCGGTCATATGATCAGTACATCCACTATCAAGGACCCATTCCTTTCCTCCAGCCATGTAGCCGCGAAGATTTGCCATAAGACCAAAATGCCTCATTGCATCATCAAGATCATAGTCACTATCATCATCTTCATCATAGTATCCATGTTCAACATCATCTTGTGATTGATCAATTCCTAGAGAGGGTAATTCATTAGATAAATGATCATCACAATGGTTACCTTTATGAATTCTAATAGCTTCGGATATGATATCGCTAATGATTCCAACATTTCCTTTAGCACGCATGAGATTGGTAAGCTCAAATAGACAATCACCAAAGCTAGGATCACTAGAGTTCATCTTACTCAAGGCAATAGACTTATGGAGAATTTCGTCTAAATTTTTCAAGGAATAATCTGGAAATCGTTCCTCAAGAAATCTCCATATGGTGTAGGCACACTTGAGAGTAGGCAAACATCTAATCAAGTTTCTAGGCAAGCCTCTAATGATGAGCTCAACAGTTCTAAGATTGCGAATCATGTCAATATCTTCATCTAGGGTAGGGTGCAAAGGATCAACATGAGGTGCACAAGGGCTAGTAATGTACTTGTTCAAATGATATTCATTGAAAATCTCAAGCATTTCATTTTTCCACTCATGAAAATACTCTCCATCAAGAATAGGCACTCTATGTCTAAGACTCCCCAAAGTAGACACATCCATCTTCCTCCAATGGTGTTTAAACCAAGGCAATGGAGACCAAAGCTCTGATACCAATTGAAAGGATCGAGAAGAGGTGTCTAGAGGGGGGGTGATTAGACACTAAGTGCCAAAAGTTGCAGTTTTTAATATTCTTAAGTTTAAGTGGAGTTTAAGCACAAGTTTAACAAACACAATACATATCAAGCAAGCATGCAATGAGTATATGAGCAGCGGAAAGTAAAGCATGCAACTTGCAAGAATGTAAAGAGAAGGGTTTGGAGTATTCAAACGCAATTGGAGACACGGATGTTTTTGTCGTGGTTCCGATAGGTGGTGCTATCGTACATCCACGTTGATGGAGACTTCAACCCACGGAGGGTAACGGTTGCGCGAGTCCACGGAGGGCTCCACCCACGAAGGGTCCACGAAGAAGCAACCTTGTCTATTCCATCACGGCCGTCGCCCACGAAGGACTTGCCTCACTAGCGGTAGATCTTCACGAAGTAGGCGATCTCCTTGCCCTTACAAACTCCTTGGTTCAACTCCACAATCTTGTTGGAGGCTCCCAAGTGACACCTAGCCAATCTAGGAGACACCACTCTCCAAGAAGTAACAAATGGTGTGTTGATGATGAACTCCTTGGTCTTGTGTGCTTCAAATGATAGTCTCCCCAACACTCAACTCTCTCTCACAGGATTTGGATTTGGTGGAAAGAAGATTTGAGTGGAAAGCAACTTGGGGAAGGCTAGAGATCAAGATTCATATGGTTGGAATGGAATATCTTGACCTCAACACAAGTGTAGGTGGTTCTCTCTCAGAAAATGTGTATTGGAAGTGTAGGTATGTTCTGATGGCTCTCTCCACGAATGAAGGGTGGGTGGAGGGGTATATATAGCCTCCACACAAAATCTAACCGTTACACACAATTTTCCAAACTCGGTGGGACCGAATGATTAAACTCGGTCGGACCGATTCAGCAAACCTAGTGACCGTTAGGATTTTCGGTGGGACTGAGATGCAACTCGGTAGGACCGATATGGTTAGGGTTAGGGCATAACGTAATCTCGGTGTGACCGATTACACAAACTCGGTGGGACCGATTTTGGTAATAAGCTAACCAGAGAGTTGGTCAGGCAAACTCGGTGGGACCGATTACACAAACTCGGTGGGACCGATTTTGGTAATAAGCTAACCAGAGGGTTTGCATTGTAATCTCGGTAGTACCGATTGCTCAAACTCGGTGAGACCGATTTTGGTAATGGACATACACAGAGAGATTACAATCCCATCTCGGTGAGACCGAGATCCCTATCGGTGAAACCGATTTGCTAGGGTTTGTGGCAGTGGCTATGACATCTGAAACTCGGTGGCACCGGATAGATAGAATCGGTGGGGCCGAGTTTGACTTTTGGTTTAGGTCATATGTGGATGTGGGAAGGTAGTTGAGGGTTTTGGAGCATATCACTGAGCACTTTGAGCAAGCAAGCCATTAAGCAACACCTCATCCCCTCTTGATAGTATTGGCTTTTCCTATAGACTCAATGTGATCTTGGATCACTAAAATAGAAAATGTAGAGTCTTGATCTTGAAGCTTGAGCCAATCCTTTGTCCTTAGCATCTTGAAGGGGTTCCACATCCTCTAGTCCATGCCACTCCGTTGTTGAACTTATCTGAAACATACTAGGTAAAAGTGTTAGTCCAACAAGAGATATGTTGACATTAATTACCAAAACCACCCAGGGAGCACTTGTGCTTTCACCTATACTTTTGGGATTAGTGTTAAACCTAAAATAAATGTTATTTAGTGTTTGCGTTGAGCATGAATATGATTGGATCATGTTTATTGCAATACGGTTATTCATGTAAGTTAGAGAATAATTGTTGTTTTGTTTACACGAATAAAACCTTCTATGGTCATACACCCAATGAAAATGGTTTGTTGGATATCGATCATGGTGATACACATTTTCATAATATTGAAGCCAAAAGATGCAAAGTTAATAACGATAGGGCAACTTATTTATGGCACTGCCGTTTAGGTCATATTGGTGTAAAGCGCATGAAGAAACTCCATACTGATGGACTTTTGGAATCACTTGATTATGAATCACTTGATGCTTGCGAACCATGCCTCATGGTTAAGATGACTAAGACTCCGTTCTCCGGAACAATGGAGCGAGCAACTGACTTATTGGAAATAATACATACTGATGTATGCGGTACGATGAGTGTTAAGGCTCACGACAAGTATCGTTATTTTCTGACCTTCACAGATGATTTGAGAAGATATGGGTATATCTACTTGATGAAACACAAGTCTGAAACATTTGAAAAGTTCAAAGTATTTCAGAGTAAAGTGGAGAATCATCGTAACAAGAAAATAAAAGTTTCTACGATAGGATCGCAGAAGTAAAATATTTGAGTTAACGAGTTTGGCCTTCAGTTAAAACAATGTGAAATAGTTTCACTACTCACGCCACCTGGAACACGACAGTGTAATGGTGTGTCCGAACGTCATAACCGTACTTTATTAGATATAGTGCGATCTATGATGTCTCTTACCGATCTACCACTATCGTTTTGGGGTTATGCATTAGAGACAGCTACATTCACGTTAAATAGGGCACCATCTAAATCCGTGGAGATGACACCGTATGAACTCTGGTTTGGCGAGAAACCTAAGCTGTCGTTTCTTAAAGTTTGGGACTGCGATGCTTATGTGAAAAAGTTTCAACATGATAATCTCGAACCCAAATCAGAGAAGTAAATCTTCATAGGATACCCAAAAGAAGCTGTTGGGTACACCTTCTATCACAGATTTGAAGGCAAGATATTCGTTGCTGAGAATGGATCCTTTCTAGAGAAGGAGTTTCTCTCGAAAGAAGTGAGTGGGAGGAAAGTGGAACTTGATAAGGTAATTGTACCTTCTCCCGAATTGGAAAATAGTTCATCACATAACTCATTTCAAGTGATGCCTACACCAACAAAAGAGGAAGTTAATGATGATGATCATGAAACTTCAGATCAAGTTACTACAGAACTTCGTAGATCAACCAGAGTGAGATCCGCACCAGAATGGTACGGTAATCCTGTTCTGGAGGTCATGTTACTTGACCATGACGAACCTACGAACTATGAGGAAGCAATGATGAGCCCAGATTCCGCGAAATAGCTTGAGGCCATGAAATCTGAGATGAGATCCATGTATAAGAACAAAGTATGGACTTTGATTGACTTGCCCAAAGATCAGCGAGTGTCACAGCCCTAGGAATCTTCTTGTAATTAGTGGCATTGCATCCATGCATCATTTTCAATTTCAATTAATCTTGAAATGGGGATGTTCAAACCCTAGCATCACTTGAATCAAACTAGGTTCAACTAAAATTTGCATTCAATGAAACCAAAATGATCTTTATTGATATTTGGTATTTTTGGCAAGGGCTTTGATCCAAACCAAAAATAATGAACATTTTTAAGGATTTATTTTGGGCATTGAATTTAAATCAATATTGTATTTGGATTTGGTTTTATATTCTTAATATATGGAATATAATTTCAGATAACTCTGAAATAATTTATGTGCCTTTGGATATTCCCATTGTGCAATATAAAAATATTTAGAAGGATGTTTTCACTGTTTCCACTTTTGCTGGAATTTAAAAAACAGTGGCAAAGTGATTAAATAAAGGAAAACAGAACCAAAGATTAAAACAGAGGAGAAAACCTACCTGGCCTTACCTGTAGCCGGCCTAGCTGCACCGGCCAGCCCACCTGGTGGCCCAGCCCACCAGGGGCAGAGCCATCTTCAACCTCTGCCTACTAGCAGAGGCGTGTTGATGCGCCGTGCCCGAGCCTCCACCTCTTGCTTCGCGGTGGCATCCTCCCCGACATCCTCGCGGTGCCACGGAGACGCCCAGAGCCTCCCCTCATTCTCCCCCCTCCTCTGGCTCCCTCTTCCTCTCTTCCCGTGAGCCCGAGAGCGCGCCGTCACCGTCGTCGTGGCTATAGGCCACCACCCACCCAACCAGCGCCACCACAAGCTCCGCCACGACTCCGTGGAGCTACACACTGAGGCACGCGACCGCAGGAGCCCTGCAGCGTCACCACCATCGCCATCTTCATCCTCTGCCCTGACGGCCGCCGTTGTCGATTCGCTGGCTACGGGACCTCCCCGAGCTCGCCGTCCGCACCAGAAGATCCGCTGTGAGGCCTGCAGTCTTTCCCCCCTCCTCCCTTTGTCGCGCTCGCCCTCTAGCCGCTGTCCCACAAGCTCCCGAGCGCCGCCGCCACCATGGCCGGCCAGCCCTGCGCTCCCGACCTCCCCCGCTCTCCTAAGCAGCACCAACATGCTCACAGCGTCCCCGGGAAGCGAACTTGCTGCACTGTTTGCTCTAGCTCGCACTAGAGCCCCAGACCCGCTCGAGCCCAACTCCGGCCGCCGCTTCTGCCCGCCGCCGTCGCCGCGACACGCCGTTCCCGGTAACCCCGCTTGCACCGTTGGATGCGGCCGAGCGCCAGCTTCCCAACGGGACCGACCGCGGCCGAAACCGTCCCCTGTAGCGCTTCCCACGTCCTCTCCGTCGTCGGTTTTGGTCACCGCTGGCTGAGCTCCGACGAGGCTGACGTGGCGCCGTCATTAGGGGCTAATCACGCCCTAATTAACCCGCCTTGCTCACTGACAAATGGGCCCCACGCCATAATTAACCCCAGCTTTATTTCTGCTTAGATTAGTCATAACCCTGCGGGACCCACGCATCAGCTTTGACCTTGTTGACGTGGCCTTTGACCGGCCCCACACGTCAGTGACTCATGCCAGCATTGTGTCACTAACCAGTGGACCCCACTGGTCAGGTTTGACCTAGACCGCTGCTTTGACTTGTTGACGCAGGCATGACACAGTGCTGACGTAATAAGTCATTTCTAGATTAAAAATAGTTCAGAAAATTCTAAAAATTGCCTAAACTTCAAAAATTCATAGTAAATCAACCGTAACTCCAAATGAAATAAATTATATATGAAAAATTATCAGAAAAATTCAAGGAATCCATCTGTACCATTTTAATGCATGTTTGAACAATGTTTGTCCTCTGTTTTGGACAAAACAAATAAAGGGCATTTAAATAATCATATATGGAGTTGGAATTTGAATCTTGTATTCAAACCAACTTCATTTAGATCATAACTAGATGCATTAGCTCAAATCACAGCATATTACCATGTCATGGTCATGCATCATATTGTCGCATATGCATTGATTGTGTTCCTCTCTTTTGCCGGTGTTTGCCCCCCTTCAGTAGACGACGTTCTGATGATGTGATCGATGACACCGCTGAAGAACTATACTATCTTCAGAAGTGCCAGGCAAGCAAAACCCCCTTGTTCATTCCGATACAAACCACTCTCTCGCTCCTGCTCTCTTTTACTGCATCAGGACAACAACGATTCAACTGTTACATGTTGCGGTAGTTGAACCCCTTTCCTCTGCATGACCTGTCATTGCCACAGCAAATAGATGAAACCCACTAGCATGAGTAGGAGTTGTTTGAGCCCTGATGTGCCTACTCATTCATGCTTGTTTGTCATGCCTGCTATTGCATAGAGTCGTGTCAGGTCTGGTTCATCGGGGATGAACCGGAGGTGTGTAAACATGTCCTACAGTGTGTGAGCTAGGTGTGTGAACACGATTTGGTAAAGGTAGCGGTGAGAGGCCATGTAGGAGTACATGGTGGGTTGTCTCATTGAAACCGTTCTTAGGAACTGAGTTCTGTGTTTGTGATCCATGAAACAATTACTACCATGCATTGGGCCCGAAACCAATGGACCCTCTCGGCTTCTTGATCACCCTTGTCCTCTATCCAAGAGTTGCAACTAGTTTCTGGTGTTTATAGGATATGTGTTGGCGGCCGTGCGTAGCGCTGACCCTAGGGATGGGCTATGATGCGGTAGATACACCGTGGCCGCGCATGCCAGGCGCCCGTTTGGTGTCTCGGAACCCTGTACACATCGTTCGGGGCCGTATGTGGAAACCTCAGCCGGACTCCCTGCGGATGGAACCTGGATAGGCGATAAACCTGGACTAGAGACTTGAGTGTTTAGGTAGGCCGTGGCCGACACCCTCGTTGGGCTTCCGCTTGAAGGTTGCCGAGTACATGTCGTGTAAACGGCGGTAAGTGGTGAGAGCGTGTGTGAAGAAGTACACCCCTACAGGGTTAACATCATCTATTCGAATAGCCGTGTCCGCGGTAATGGACTTCTGGGTTGCCTATAACAGTTCATAGACAAAGTGGATACTCTAAAACTCGCAAGATAAGTGTGAGTGCTATGGATGGCCTTCTCGTAGGGAGACGGGAGCGAATCCATAGTGGTGTATTGAATGGTGAATATGTGGACTCGTGTGCGCCACCTCAAAAGAGCTACTTGCAGTCGTAGTTCAGGTTAGCCACTGAGTCAAAGCTGGCTTGCTACAGTTAAACTCCACCACCCCCTTTGTTGATACCGATGCATATGTAGTTAGTTCTGATGTAAGTCTTGCTGGGTACATTCGTACTCACGTTTGCTTAATTTATGTTTTGCAGAGAGACTTCAATCTTGCTAGTAGTTTCGCGTGGACTTCGACGTTTAGCTTGATACCTCATGTGTCCTCGGCAGGATCTGGTAGATAGTCAGGCTTCTCAGCCTTTTTTTCATTTGTAGATGTCTGTACTCAGACATGTTAAGCTTCCGCATGTGTTTGACTTGTATGCTCTGAATGTTGGGTCATGAGACCCATGTTTGTATTATCTCGCTCCTCTGAGCCTAATGAATACATACTTGAGTTGTAGAGTTATGTTGTGATGCCATGTTGTATTTACACATATCGAGCATATTGTGTGTATGACTGAAATGCCTGGTATGTGTGGGATCCGACAATCTAGTTGTTTATCCTTGGCAGCCCCTCTTATGGGGAAATGTAGTCTAGTGCTTCCATGAGCCATAGTAGTCCGCTACAGCCCGGTTCACCGGAGTCCTGTTAGCCCAGCACTACTACTCAGGACACTTGACTGGCCGGCATGTGTTTCACTTTGTTCCTTTGTCTGTCCCTTCGGGGAAATGTCACGCGGTGACATCCGGAGTCCTGCCTAGCCTGCTACAGCCCGGGTTCCCGGAGTCATGTTAGCCCAGTGCTACAGCCCGGATTCACACGCTGCTGACCGACACGCTCGATGTGATTCATGTATGCCTGTCCCCATAGGTTAGTGCCGCTTTGGGTTCACGATTAGCCATGTCGGCCCGGGTTCTCTGTCATATGGATGCTAGCGACACTATCATATACGTGAGCCAAAAGGCGCAAACAGTCCTGGCCCATGGTAAGGCGACACCCGTGGGAATACCGTGCGTGAGGCCGCAAAGTGATATGAGGTGTTACCGGATAGATCGATGTGACTTGGAATCGGGGTCCTGACAGCGTTGGTATTAGAGCCTGACTGCCTGTAGGATTACCAAGCCAACCGATCGAAGTTGAGTCTAGAAATGCTTTAGTTATGTAAGGGAATTGATTGTGGAAGGGAACGTAAGGCTCTTTTTACTCCTTATCCTCATGACCTTCTGATCTGAGTCATCTTATCTTTTCTACGGGGTTAAGAACCAGGTTTCTCTTCTATCTCCCAGGATGACCTGTTACTAAACCGTAGTTGCCTAGGATTGTTGAGTTCAAGCCTTAGTTCAGTTCCTACTACCTCCATATGTTCATAGGCAGCCTCAGAACCTTGATATTGTGATATTGAGTGGTTATGCCACCATTTTTGCAGGATGTCTCAAATCATTTTGAGCATTTACAGCCGTTATGCTGTTCGAGTCATTCCAGGTTTCTAAATAATCTGATGCATTTGCAAATCCTTCCTCCGTTCCCGATGTACTTTCTGTCAGAATAAGCACACTAGCCAGAGAGTTGAGGTACTCTGCTGCCTCGACATATATGTTCGAGCTATTATTATGACCCTAGGTGTCTTATAGAGTCACCTAGTAATCTAGCAATGTTTTGTGTCCCTAGTGTGATGATTCTGGCCACCATTATCGAAAACATCCCGTGATGCCATTTAGTTAGTAGGTATTTTATTTCTGGGTCCTTAAACCCAAGATTCATTCTACTTACATCCTGTTGATAGTGTTGCTCGTACCTTTAGGATGTTAGTAACCTCTGCATTAGTCCTCGAGGTCCGTGGTATTTCCTTCTTCCAAATACTATGAACCACTTATGGCAGAAGTTTGTTGGATCAAAAGATCACAACAAGAGTGCTCTCAATGAGTTCCCCATTCTATATTGTGATTCTGCCAGTCCTACCGTTCTGCATGGGTTGTCCAGAAGAAATGTTGAGCTTTGCTCGACATATTAATCTATGCATCCACAACTCAGAAAATTATATGTTCCTTGAGTTGTTCCTCTTCAGTTGTATTCCGACCATCCCCTATCAGTTGATAGCCAAGAGTATGTGTGCATTTGTGTTCATCAATGCCCTTTTATTCTTGTGGTCCGTCAAGCCATTCTATTCCGGAATGACTAGGAGAAACAAACTCCATTACCTCATCCATATCCAGGATTGGGTCAAAGTAGTTGTGTTCTGCAGAACAAATGCCAATCTAGCTTTTGCTCTGTTCTACCCTGGAGTATTACCCCCTTTATGTCAGGATTGTCATGAGAATTGCACCCTCTCTCATGAATTCTTGACGCAGTGATACTTATTACCATCATTTTTCATTCCTCGGTCCTGTGTTGTCGCAACTGGAATGCCGGCAAGTGAACCATGATGTGTGAAATCAATACTCCTAGCAACTAGTTGCTAGGTAGCTAATGGACAATAATTTCTTTCTTAGCGAGTTGGTTATTGAATCATCATCCTAAGATTGATCGTGCTACCTAGTTCACTTTTCCTGGTGCACTCTTCGATCAATGAGTTAGGATTGGGTCAGTCCCTCGCTCTCTTGATCATATCATCTTGCTCTGAAAAGCAAGATTGTTCCCGAGCTTAGGAACATATCGGTGGTTCGTGATTTTCCGAATGTCTTCTAGGAAGTGTTACCAGGTTGTCACCTGACTGTTATGTTGAGCTCGTGATCAAGTTGGTTTCTTGTAAACCACCCCTTCTCCAAGAATCTGTGTTGGATACCCTGAGCTAGTTGGTTAAGCTGAACAACAACTTGGAGAGTTGGAAGATGAAAGCTTGTCCGGCTCAGTTCATTCCAAAGGGATATCCTTGTGTGTGCGTGTGTTGAAGAAAGATGATATCTCCATCGATTGGTCCTTGTGATCAGTTGTTGGATCTATTGCATTGTCAAAACTTTGACTTGAGTATGGGCTATCGTCAAGTCAAATCAGAACCAACGATGTTCGTAATGTTGTCTTACTCGTGGTTGATCCCTCGAGCATACACCATTAAATCTTTTGGTCTGACCAATGCTATCACCGTGTTCACATGATGGTGGAAGTCCAGTGATATGGGAATTTCGATGAGTTGCTGTTGAGCCCATCAACAACATTTTGTCTCCCCCATGATTCATGTTGAACATTACACTAGTATTGGGAACTTTGTAAGCATTGCCTACATGTTCCACTCATGAGGTATACGTTTGGATGAAAGGAGTGACTTCCTCTAATTCACGTGCATTTGATGAAAGTTGCCGCCGTGAATTCGGGGAAGCTTGTTTTTGCTTCCTTCGGAACCATCCCAAGTCAGTCATGCATATGTGCGAAGTATTATATGGTTTGAAGACTTGCAACCTTCAGCCCATATGTATCCCTAGCACACCAAGCCACTGATTGATTTGTTCAAGGAGAAGGAGTTCCTTCATAACAACTAGTCATGACTTATGTTAGGACTTCATTATCCTCAATGATGGTTCCCAACCTGAACTCGGTAGTGTTTATTATAAGACTACTAGGTGGTCATGCTTGTCTAGGACCGCATGTTCACATGTGTGTAGCATAACCAGCTCATGTTTTGGAGCTTGCTATCGTAGTTCATCTCCCGAGAATCCCTCAACGTCATCTCGTCGGTTTGTGTTGCAACCTTTCTTTTCCAGACATGAGTCTGGAATATTCTGACACCAACCAGGTCTGAATCTCAGGAAGATATGATGGTTGGAACGTTCCTCAAGAACTATAATATTGGTCTCCCTGTAACCCGGTAAAGTGGATGTTGTGGCCAACACACCTAACCGAAAGGCTGATTATTATAGTATCTTGATTGAGAAAGTTGGCCACCTCCCCATAAGGATTTCATAGGATTTATTTCCATAGTTATTCCTTATGGATGCTTGTACTCCCGAAGTCCGACCTTTTACTTGATATTCTAGTTATCAAACCATATCTATTAATGGGTTGCGCTAGCACATCAAGGAGAACATTAGAAGCGGGGTGCTAAATGTCTCTCGGTCGATCATCCAGATTTCGTTCCCTTGGCTTCGCTAAGGTGAAATCTGAGAAAGGGGTGTCTTTTTATGCATCTGCATTTTCCATTACTATTTGTCAAGGTAGTAAGATGTGTTGCCAGGATCCTCGACACAGATGTTGGTAGAATCTTGATGAATATGGAAATGCTCAAGTTCTTGAGAGCACGCGCAAGCACTAGGTTTTATCGTTGATGTTAACTGGGATTTGCTTCCAGTTTCCTCGGTTATGTTATAACCTTTTCAAACAGTGGACTCACTCTCGACTGTTGAGTTCTTCCCCAGTTACCAGAATCATTCCCAACATTTGCATTTTGTTCCAGCTTGCACCTCAGTAGTTGTTGTTCAGGATCATCTTCAAAGTGGACATACCATGGGTCCCATCCATTTCCATGATAAGCAAAATCATCCATTGTGCTGTCTTCAACAAGGTAGTCCACATCATCCATTCTAGTCTCGGTATGCCATCCCTACTTACTCCACCAAACGATTGCTCGAGATTTTCCCTAGGCTGGTATAGAGAATTTTATTGATCTCTGGATCAAAAGTAATTCTTTTTGCCGCTTAAGGGATGATTCTACGGGTCACCCTCCTCCAAGATGTCTCGTTTTGGTGTCATGGCAACTCAATTCCTCGCTAAGTTGGCAACCGACCACACCCTCTTAGGTGTCGAATTGTTTGCCTACCTAGTGTACCTTTGTCATGTGTTGCACTCCATTCCTCTTGATGTATGCTTCATGTCTCAGCTCGAGAGTTGTTTCAGCGTCTCGCTCCACGAGTTGATCCTGAGTTGTTCGATCTTCGATAAGATCAATCCTTCTAGAGTTTTTCCTTTCCTCTCATTGTCATGTTAGTTGTAGTTCTCAAAGCAAGACATCTGGATCATGAAGATTGTGATAGTTATGTGTCCCACTGTCTTCTTACTTCACTTCCTGAATCTCGGGACGAGATTCTTGACTAGTGGGGGTGAGTTGTCACAACCCTAGGAATCTTCTTGTAATTAGTGGCATTGCATCCATGCATCATTTTCAATTTCAATTAATCTTGAAATGGGGATGTTCAAACCCTAGCATCACTTGAATCAAACTAGGTTCAACTAAAATTTGCATTCAATGAAACCAAAATGATCTTTATTGATATTTGGTATTTTTGGCAAGGGCTTTGATCCAAACCAAAAATAATGAACATTTTTAAGGATTTATTTTGGGCATTGAATTTAAATCAATATTGTTTTTGCATTTGGTTTTATATTCTTAATATATGGAATATAATTTCAGATAACTCTGAAATAATTTATGTGCCTTTGGATATTCCCATTGTGCAATATAAAAATATTCAGATGGATGTTTTCACTGTTTCCACTTTTGCTGAATTTAAAAAATAGTGGCAAAGTGATTAAATAAAGGAAAACAGAACCAAAGATTAAAACAGAGGAGAAAACCTACCTGGCCTTACCTGTAGCCAGCCCAGCTGCACCGGCCAGCCCACCTGGTGGCCCAACCCACCAGGGGCAGAGCCGTCTTCAACCTCTGCCTACTGGCAGAGGCGTGTCGACGCGCCGTGCCCGAGCCTCCACCTCCTGCTTCGCGGTGGCATCCTCCCCGACATCCTCGCGGCGCCACGGAGACGCCCAGAGCCTCCCCTCGTTCTCCCCCTCCTCTGGCTCCCTCTTCCTCTCTTCCCGTGAGCCCGAGAGCGCGCCGTCGCCGTCGCCGTGGCTATAGGCCACCACCCACCCAACCAGCGCCACCATGAGCTCCGCCACGACTCCGTGGAGCTACACACTGAGGCACGCGACCGCAGGAGCCCTGCAGCGTTGCCACCATCGCCATCTTCATCCTCTGCCCTGACGGCCGCCGTCGTTGATTCACCGGCTACGGGACCTCCCCGAGCTCGCCATCCGCACCAGAAGATCCGCTGTGAGGCCTATAGTCTTTTCCCCCTCCTCCCTTTGTCGCGCTCGCCCTCTAGCCGCTGCCCACAAGCCCCCGAGCGCCGCCGCCGCCATGGCCGGCCAGCCCTGCGCTCCCGACCTCCCCCGCTCTCCTAAGCAGCACCAACATGCTCACCGCGTCCCTGGGAAACGAACTTGCCGCACCGTTTTCTCTAGCTCGCACTGAAACCCCGCACCCGCTCGAGCCCTGAGCTCCACCGTGCTAAACCTCGACGCCGGCGACACACCCGCCACCCCAGGCCTCCCGGAGCCACCACCGGCGCGCCTCGTTGCGCCGGTTCCACAACCCAGCCGCACGACCCCTCGTCGCCGGAGTTGGCCGGACGGGCAAACTCCGACGTGCCCTCGCTTACGCCGGCGATTTAGCCGCCTCGACTAATGCCCTATTTAAGCCACTAATATATCGCTCACTGACACATGGCCCCATGTCCTAATTAACCCGGTTTTTGTTTCTGTTTAGATTAGTTTTAAAAGAGTGAACCGTGCTGAACGTGGCCGTTGACTAGGCCACCTGTCTGTGACACTAGCCATCTCTATGCCACTGACGTGTGGACCCCCACACGTCAGGTTTGACCTGGACCTGGTCAGCCTGACTTGCTGTCTGATGTCATGGACGCAATAAGCATTTTCTGGAATATTTCTAATTCAAAAATGATTTGGAAATTTCAGAAAAATGTTGCAAACTTTGAAAAAATCATAGAAATTCAACCGTAACTCCAAATGAAATAATTTATATATGAAAAATTATCAGAAAAATTCAACGAATCCAATCTGTACCATTTTCATGCATGTTTGAGCAAGTTAACCTCACTGTTTAGGATGAACATGATTAGGGCAAATTTCATAAATAGGTTTGGAGTTGGAATTTGATATAGTTTTGAATTCCACTTCAATTAAAATGACTTTAATGTTGCATTAGCCCAAATCACAACATATTGCCATGTCATGATCATGCATCATATTGTTGCATTGCAATTGATTGTATTCTTCCTTGTTTGCCGGTAATTGCCCCCTCTCAGTAGACGTTGTTTTCCGACGACGTGATCGATGACACCGATGAAGAACTGTATTATCTTCAGGAGTGCCAGGCAAGAAAAACCCCTTGTTCATTTCGATACAAACCACTCTCTCGCTCCTGCTCTCTTTTACTGCATCAGGACAACAACGATTCAACTGTTACATGTTGCGGTAGTTGAACCCCTTTCCTCTGCATGACCTGTCATTGCCACAGCAAATAGATGAAACCCACTAGCATGAGTAGGAGTTGTTTGAGCCCTGATGTGCCTACTCATTCATGCTTGTTTGTCATGCCTGCTATTGCATAGAGTTGTGTCAGGTCTGGTTCATCAGGGATGAACCGGAGGTGTGTAAACATGTCCTACAGTGTGTGAGCTAGGTGTGTGAACACGATTTGGTAAAGGTAGCGGTGAGAGGCCATGTAGGAGTACATGGTGGGTTGTCTCATTGAAACCGTTCGTAGGAACTGAGTTCTGTGTTTGTGATCCATGAAACAGTTACTACCACGCATTGGGCCCGAAACCAATGGACCCTCTCGGCTTCTTGATCACCATTTTCCTTTGTCCAGGAGTTGCAACTAGTTTCTGGTGTTTATAGGATATGTGTTGGCGGCCGTGCGTAGCGCTGACCCTAGGGGTGGGCTATGATGCGGTAGATACACCGTGGCCGGGCATGCCGGGCGCCCGTTTGGTGTCTCGGAACCCTGTACACATCGTTCGGGGCCGTATGTGGAGACCTCGGCCGGACTCCCTGCGGATGGAACCTGGATAGGCGATAAACCTGGACTAGAGACTTGAGTGTTTAGGTAGGCCGTGGCCGACACCCTCGTTGGGCTTCCGCTTGAAGGTTGCCGAGTACATGTCGTGTAAACGGAGGTAAGTGGTGAGAGCGTGTGTGAAGAAGTACACCCCTGCAGGGTTAACATCATCTATTCGAATAGCCGTGTCCGCGGTAATGGACTTCTGGGTTGCCTATAACAGTTCATAGACAAGTGAAAGTGGATACTCTAAAACTTGCAAGATAAGTGTGAGTGCTATGGATGGCCTTCTCGTAGGGATACGGGAGCGAATCCATAGTGGTGTATTGAATGGTGAATATGTGGACTCGTGTGCGCCACCTCAAAAGAGTTACTTGCAGTCGTAGTTCAGGTTAGCCACTGAGTCAAAGCTGGCTTGCTACAGTTAAACTCCACCACCCCCTTTGTTGATACCGATGCATATGTAGTTAGTTCTGATGTAAGTCTTGCTGGGTACATTTGTACTCACGTTTGCTTAATTTATGTTTTGCAGAGAGACTTCAGTCTCGCTAGTAGTTTCGCGTGGACTTCGACGTTTAGCTTGATACCTCAGCTACGATCTTGTGTCCTCGGCAGGATATGGTAGATAGTCAGGCTTCTCAGCCTTTTTTTCATTTGTAGATGTCTGTACTCAGACATGTTAAGCTTCCGCATGTGTTTGACTTGTATGCTCTGAATGTTGGGTCATGAGACCCATGTTTGTGTTATCTCGCTCCTCTGAGCCTAATGAATACATACTTGAGTTGTAGAGTTATGTTGTGATGCCATGTTGTATTTACACATATCGAGCATATTGTGTATATGACTGAAATGCTTGGTATGTGTGGGATCCGACAATCTAGTTGTTTATCCTTGGCAGCCCCTCTTATGGGGAAATGTATTCTAGTGCTTCCATGAGCCATAGTAGTCCGCTACAGCCCGGTTCACCGGAGTCCTGTTAGCCCAGCACTACTGCTCAGGACACTTGACTGGCCGACATGTGTTTCACTTCGTTCCTTTGTCTGTCCCTTCGGGGAAATGTCACGCGGTGACATCCGGAGTCCTGCCTAGCCTGCTACAGCCCGGGTTCCCGGAGTCCTGTTAGCCCAGTGCTACAGCCCGGATTCACACGCTGCTGACCGACACGCTCGATGTGATTCATGTATGCCTGTCCCCATAGGTTAGTGCCGCTTTGGGTTCACGATTAGCCATGTCGGCCCGGGTTCTCTGTCATATGGATGCTAGCGACACTATCATATACGTGAGCCAAAAGGTGCAAACGGTCCCGGCCCATGGTAAGGCGACACCCGTGGGAATACCGTGCGTGAGGCCGCAAAGTGATATGAGGTGTTACCGTCTAGATCGATGTGACTTGGAATCGGGGTCCTGACAGTGAGCCATTGAGATTAAATGGATCTTCAAGAGGAAGACGGACGCTGATAGTAGTGTTACTATCTACAAAGCTAGAATTGTCGCAAAAGGTTTTCGACAAGTTCAAGGTATTGACTACGATGAGAGTTTCTCACTCGTATCTATGCTTAAGTCTGTCCAAATCATGTTAGCAATTGCCGCATTTTATGAAATCTGGCAAATGGATAAACAAAACTGCATTCCTTAATGGATTTATTAAAGAAGAGTTGTATATGATGCAACCAGAAGGTTTTGTCAATCCTAAAGGTGCTAACAAAATATGCAAGCTCCAGCGATCCATCTATGGAATGGTGCAATCATCTCGGAGTTGGAATATACACTTTGATAAGTTGATCAAAGCCTATATTTTTATACAGACTTGCGGTGAAGCCTGTATTTACAAGAAAGTGAGTGGGAGCACTACAACATTTCTGATAAGTATATGTGAATGACATATTGTTGATCGGAGATAATGTAGAATTATTCTGCATAGCATAAAGGAGTGTTCGAAAGGAGTTTTTCAAAGAAAGACCTCGGTGAAGCTGCTTACATATTGAGCATCAAGATCTATAGAGATAGATCAAGACGCTTGATAAGTTTGTCAATGAGTACATACCTTGACAAGATTTTGAAGTAGTTCAAAATGGAACAGTCAAAGAAAGAGTTCTTGCTTGTGTTACAAGGTGTGAAACTGAGTAGGACTCAAAGCCCGACCACGGCAGAAAATAGAAAGAGAATGAAAGTCATTCCCTATGCCTTGGCCATAGGTTCTATATAATATGCCATGCTGTGTACCAGATCTATTGTATACCCTACACTATTTTTGGCAAGGGAGTACAATAGTGATCTAGGAGTAGATCACTAGACAACGGTCAAAATTATCCTTAGTGGAATAAGGATATGTTTCTCGATTATGGAGGTGAAAAAAAGGTTCGTCATAAAGGGTTACGTCGATGCAAATTTTGACACAGATCCAGATGACTCTAAATCTCAATCTGGATACATATTGAAAGTGGGAGCAATTAGCTAGAGTAGCTCAGTGCAGAGCATTGTTGACATAGAAATTTGCAAAATACTTACGGATCTGAATGTGGCAGACCCCCTGACTAAACTTCTCTCACAAGCAAAACATGATCACACCTTAGTACTCTTTGGGTGTTAATCACATAACGATGTGAACTAGATTATTGACTCTAGTAAACCCTTTGGGTGTTGGTCACATGTCGATGTGAACTATGGGTGTTAATCACATGGTGATGTGAACTATTGGGTTAAATCACATGGAGATGCGAACTAGATTATTGACTCTAGTGCAAGTGGGAGACTGAAGGAAATATGCCCTAGAGGAAATAATAAAGTTATTACTTATTTCCTTATATCATGATAAATGTTTATTATTCATGCTAGAATTGTATTAACCGGATACATGATACATGTGTGAATACATACACAAACAGAGTGTCACTAGTATGCCTCTACTTGACTAGCTTGTTGATCAAAGATGGTTATGTTTCCTAGCCATAGACAAAGAGTTGTCATTTGATTAACGGGATCACATCCTTAGGAGAATTATGTGATTGACTTGACCCATTCCATTAGCTTAGCACTTGATCGTTTAGTTTGTTGATATTGCTTTCTTCATGACTTATACATGTTCCTATGACTATGAGATTATGCAACTCCCATTTACCGAAGGAACACTTTGTGTGCTACCAAACGTCACAACGTAACTGGGTGATTATAAAGGTGCTCTACAGGTGTCTCCGAAGGTACTTGTTGGGCTGGCGTATTTCGAGATTAGGATTTGTCACTCCGATTATCGGAGAGGTATCTCTGGGCCCACTCGGTAATGCACATCACTATAAGCGTTGCAAGCATTGCAACTAATGAGTTAGTTGCGGGATGATGTATTACGGAACGAGTAAAGAGACTTGCTGGTAACGAGATTGAACTAGGTATTGAGATACCGACGATCGAATCTCGGGCAAGTAACATACCGATGACAAAGGGAACAACGTATGTTGTTATGCGGTCTGACCGATAAAGATCTTCGTAGAATATGTAGGAGCCAATATGGGCATCCAGGTCCCGCTATTGGTTATTGACCAGAGAGGTGTCTCAGTCATGTCTACATAGTTCTCGAACCCATAGGGTCCGCACGCTTAACGTTCGTTGACGATATAGTACTATATGAGTTATGTATGTTGGTGACCGAATGTTGTTCGGAGTCCGGGATGAGATCACGGACATGACGAGGAACTCCGGAATGGTCCGGAGATAAAGTTTGATATATGGGAGAATAGTGTTTGGTCACCGGAAGGGTTCCGGAATTTACCGGAAGGGGTTCCAGATGTTTCCCGAAATGTTTGGGTATGAGAACACTTTATTTGGGCCAAATGGGAAAGCCCACAAGGTTTTTGGAAAGCGCAAAAGGAAGTTTTGCGGAGTCCAGGGGCCAGACGCCAGGGTCCCTGGCATCTGGGTCTAGACACCGGGAACCCTGGCGTCTGGCCCTGGAGTCCGAGAAGGACTCTTGCCTTTTGGGTGAAACCGACTTTGTGGAGACTTTTACTCCAAGTTTCGACCCCAAGGCTCAACATATAAATAGAGGGGTAGGGCTAGCACCCAATACACATCAAGAAACACCAAGCCGTGTGCTGGCAACCCCGTCCCCTCTAGTTTATCCTCCATCCTAGTTTTCGTAGTGCTTAGGCGAAGCCCTGCGGAGATTGTTCTTCACCAACACCGTCACCATGTCGTCGTGCTGCCGGAACTCATCTACTACTTCACCCATCTTGCTGGATTGAGAAGGCGAGGACGTCACCGAGCCGAACGTGTGCAGAACTTGGAGGTGCTGTGCTTTCGGTACTTGGATCGGTCGGATCGTGAAGACGTACGACTACATCAACCGCGTTGATATAACGCTTCCGCGAACGGTCTACGAGGGTATGTAGACAACACTCTCCGCTCTCGTTGCTATGCATCACCATGATCTTGCGTGTGCGTAGGAAATTTTTGAAATTACTATGTCCCCAATAGGTGAGTCCTCTGAGGCTCGGGCCTTGGAGACGGCGCGTTTGGCCACTTTGGCTGAGCGCACCCGACTGGAGAACCTTCAGCGTGCACTCGACGACCGCGCTCGCCGACAGATTCTTGAGTCCAGTTGACGGCAGCGGCAGTTTTTTCCACCGGAACCACAGGTATACCGCACTCTGATTCAGAATCTTACAGCTGCAGCCTGTATAGCAGAATCCATTCAGCCGTCTCAGTCGGAAGCTGGCAGAGGTTTCTCAGTTGCGCAACAGGATCCATAGCAGATCTGTGGTGGCTGATACCGTTCAGTTGGCTCACAGCCCAAGATCGCCTCTCCGGTGTGAGGGACGTGGGCATCGTCAAGGGCAGTATTTGGGTCGGAACCATGAGCAACAAGATCATCGGCTCGACCGTGATGACCGCCGTCGAGTGCCCACACCCCCTCCGAGGGGCGAATCATACATTCCCTGGCATTATGATGATAGGCGCCCATACAACAAAGAGCGGAGGAGGCCGATCGACCCAAGAGAGCCAGGGTTCGACACAAGGTCCATTTTGGTGCAAGGACTAGTGGACAGGAATCAAGCACATAGGGAAGGGCAAGACAGAGATCGCCCGACTGGAAGCAGGGTGCATGTCTCTGGTCCCGAGTGCTTTAGCAGGGCCATCAGGGCCACAGAGATCCCTCCCAACTTCAGGTTGGCGTCTGGGGTCAGTAAGTTCACTGGTGAATCAAAGCCTGACACCTGGCTTGAAGATCACCGAGTGGCTGTGCAGATCGGTGGAGGAAATGATGAAGTTGCCATGAAGCATCTCCCCCCTGATGCTTGAAGGGTCATCTAGAGATTGGTTGAATCAGTTGGCTCCAAGCAGTATTTTCAGCTGGGAAGAGTTGGCCCGAGTGTTTGTCAAAATGTTTGAGGGCACGTGCAAACGGCCAGCAGGATTGACAGAATTGAAGCACTGCATGCAAAAGCCGAATGAAACTTTGAGGGATTATATCCAGAGGTGGACCACTTTACACCACACTATAGAGAATGTGTCTCATCATCAAGCAGTTTGCGCCTTCAAGGAGGGCATTCGGTACCGAGAGCTCAATCTGAAATTCGGTCGGACAGGAGACATGTCTTTGACTCGAATGATGGAGATAGCCACTCGGTACGCCAATGGCGAAGAAGAAGACCGACTCCGCAGTGTCAAGAGTAAACCAGTCGGTCAGGACACCGGAGGAGGTAATCCCAATCGGAAGCAGAAGCGTAAAGCAGAGCTTGCGACGCCTGGAGAGGTTGCAGTCGCAACCCAAGGAAAAACTAAAGGAAAACCTAAAGGGCCCTGGACCCCTAAGAAGGCGAAAGATGCAGCCGGGAATGACGTGTTGGATTTACCATGTCACATTCACATCAAGAAGGATGAAGAGGGAAATCTCATATATCCTAAGCATACCACTCGGCAGTGCCGAGTCCTTATACAACAGTTTAGAGAAAAGTAACCCAGTGAGAAGGAAAAATAATCTGATAAATACAAGGACAAGGAAGAGGAGGGTGATGGTTTCCCCAATATCAATTCAACTTTGGTGATTTTTGCTGATGTTGAAAGCAAAAGTCGACTGAAAGTCATCAACAGGGAAGTAAACATGGTTGCTCCGGCAACACCGACGTATCTGAAATGGTCAAAGACTCCTATCACATTCGACCAGTCAAACCATCCGCCGCATGTTGCCACCCCTGGGAGGCAAGCATTGGTGGTCGACCCAGTCATTGGAGGCACCCGTCTGACCAAAGTTTTGATGGATGGTGGCAGTGGATTGAACATCTTGTATGCTGAGACCCTCCGAGGGATGGGCATTCCGATGTCCAAGCTCAGTGAGAGTAACATGCCGTTTCACGGAGTTATACCAGGGAAGAAAGTGGATTTACTCGGCCAAATCACCCTTGACGTGGCTTTCGGCGATTCAAAGAATTACCGGAAGGAAAATTTGACATTTGAAGTCATGGATTTTCACAGTGCCTGAGGGAGTCCTGGATTAGGGGGTCTCCGGACAGCCGGACTATATCCTTTGGCCGGACTATGAAGATACAAGATTGAAGACTTCGTCCCGTGTCCGGATGGGACTCTCCTTGGCGTGGAAGGCAAGCTTGGCAATACGGATATGTAGATCTCCTCCCTTGTAACCAACTTTGTGTAACCCTAGCCCCCTCCGTTGTCTATATAAACCGGAGGGTTTAGTCCGTAGGACAACACACAATCATACCATAGGCTAGCTTCTAGGGTTTAGCCTCTACGATCTCGTGGTAAATCAACTCTTGTAATACTCATATCATCAAGAACAATCAAGCAGGACGTAGGGTATTACCTCCATCAAGAGGGCCCAAACCTGGGTAAACATCGTGTTCCCTGCCTCCTATTACCATCCGCCTTAGACACATAGTTCGGGACCCCCTACCCGAGATCCGCCGGTTTCGACACCGACATTGGTGCTTTCATTGAGAGTTCCACTATGTCGTCATCATAGGTAAGGATGGCTCGTCTCGTTGTCAGGGACAACATCACCTCTGGTTGAGCCCTGGTTGTAGGCCAAACTCTCCGACTAGGCGGCTTCGTTATGACCGCCCGCTCGGCCGCTGCACCGACGATGACTTCTCGGGTCATCAAAAATAGCCTCCACATCGGCTCGAAATTCACCGAGAAGATGGATCCAATGGAGCTCTCCTATTTGAACAAGCTCTTGGATCGCATCGCCGCTCTGGGAGTCACTATGGACTATGATCGGATTGGGCTTAAACCTGACTAAAGGGAAATTAACTCTCCGCCGGTCACCCATCAGATAGCGGTGGTGGAGGAGCAATGCGGCGATTCTCCCTCTATCCCGAGGATGAACTATGTCCGGATTCTCGAGCTCTTCGAGCCGGATACCCGCTCACAGGAGGACATCGCCCTAACCCTGAACCTAGAATCAGGCTGCATACCGAACCTGCAGGGCAACATCCCGGAGCCCAAACTTCCAAGATCGGAAACTCCCCCGCCCCGGGGTCTGAGATTGGGTCAAGGTCTGGACTTAAATCCACCCACCCACCCAGATACAAACGATCTTTCCCACATTAGGCAAGAGCCCGAAGAGACAATACATCACTATTGGGCCAGATTCCTCCTTGTAATGAACAAGGTCAAGGACTGTCGCGAGGAAGACGCAATTTCGTTCTTCTGCAATAATTGCACGAACAAGGGAATCCTCAACGCCGTAAGTCGCCGTGACATAGCACACTTCGCTGACTTGGCGGCCATAGTATGGAAATAGTGTGTGATGGAAAGCGCCTGGAAAACCCAAACAAAATTTTGGGATAATCCGGCTCTGACAAAACCCCCAGTCCGAACTAAAAGGTGCACTCTCATAAGTCGCCCGACTCAATTACAAAGAAGCAAAAGCCCACTACAGGGCGTGGAACCGTATTGGAGGGATGGCTTAATGGGCCCTGCAAAATCCATAGTACAACCGATACCATACCAACACACAGCCTTAGAGCATGTTGGGTACTCCGGCAGGTGGCCAAGAGCGGTGAGGATCTCCTCATCCAAAACACCTCAGAGCACCTTCCCGTGGATAACAATACAATATTGACAGTCTTCGAGACCTTCTCCTCAAATAATAGGCGTAAGCGAGCACTCCGCAGCCTTGCCGAAGTCTGCCATGTGGCAGCAATAAATCGATGGAGCGACACGGCTATCACCTTCAATGCCAGTGATGAACCTAAATTCCGAACAGCCCGAGCACCAGCCGCCTTCGTCCTCAGTCCAATTGTGGACGGCTTTCGGCTCACTAAAGTGCTCATGGACGGAGGTAGCGGATTAAACCTCATTTATGAGGAGACTCTTCAAAAATGGAAATAGACAGAAACCGTATTGAGCAAAGCAGCATGACCTTCCGAGGAATCATCCCTAGTCGGGAGGCACGTCGCGCTCGGGAAATCACACTAGATGTGGTATTCGGCACTCCAGAGAATTACAGGTCCGAAGAAATTACATTCCAAGTGGCTCCGTTCAGTAGCGGATACCACGCCCTTCTAGGGCGGGAGGCATTCATGATCTTCCAAGCCATACCCCATTACGGGTACATGAAGCTCAAAATGCCCGGGCCCAATGGAATCATCACTCTAGCTAGTGATCTGGACATCACACTCCGCGCCGAGAACAAAATAGCCGCACTGGCCCTCGAGGCATTATTCGAAGCCCTTGTGGTGGCGGAATTAACCACGATGCGCTCCACAGTGGACAGGGACGACGTGATACTAGACAAAAGATCCAAGTCCACCTCTTTTAAACGAGCGGATGAAATAGTCAAATTCCAAGTCCATCCAACGGACCCCACAAAAACAGCATCCATCGGGGCATAGTTAAACCCCGCCATAGACGCCGCACTACGGGAGTTCCTGCGCGAGAATTGGGACATATTTGCCTGGCATCCTTCAGACATGCCAGGAATCCCGCGCAGGCTGGCCGAGCATAGCCTTAACATTCTAAAGGGATTCAAGACGGTCAAGCAGACTCTTCGGAGTTTCTCTGAACCTAAGAAACAAGCCATGGGAGAGGAGCTAGCCAAGTTACTGGAGGCCGGATTCATTAGAGAAATAAAGCATTCAGACTAGCTAGCAAACCTGGTGATGGTACCAAAGAAGGACAAATCCTGGCACCTATGCGTCGACTTCAAGGACCTTAATAAGGCTTTCCCAAAGGATCCCTTCCCCATCCCTCGCATCGATCAAATTATCGACGCTACCGCATGACATGACTCATTGTGCTTCCTCGATGCATACTCCGGTTACCACCAAATTAAGATGGCGGAGTCCGATCAAGCCACAACAACATTTATCACTCCATATGACCCCTTCTATTTTAACACAATGCCCTTCGGGCTCAAAAACGCCAGCGCAACGTATCAGCGCATGATTCAGACATGTCTGGAAAAGCAAATCGGCAAAACAGTGGAGGCATACATCGACGATGTGGTCGTTAAAACCAGACATGTCGACTCCTTAATAGATGACTTAAGGCTCACGTTCGATAATCTCCGAACATACGACATTAAGCTCAATCCGGAAAAATGCGTTTTCGGCGTACCCGCCGGAAAGCTAAATCCAGCTAAAATCCAGGCTCTGTCGTAGTTGGCTATCCCAACTGACCTCAAGCAAATCCAGAAGTTAACTGGATGTGTGGCGGCCTTAAGCTGCTTTATCTCCTGATGAGGAGAAAAGGCACTCCCCCTCTATCGCCTTCTTCGGCGCACTGAACACTTCGAGTGGATGGATGCAGCCATGGCCAGATTGGAGGAAATAAAAGCCATCTTGGCCACCAACCCAATCTTGGCCGTGCCAAATGTCGGTGAGCCAATGCTGTTATATATAGCGGCAACTCACCAAGTTGTAAGCACAGTGCTCGTCGTCGAACGTGAGACGGACGGACATAAATTCCCACTTCAAAAGCCAGTATATTATGTATCCACTGTCCTCACTCCATGCAAATCACGGTACCCACATTATCAAAAGATAGCATACACGGTATTCATGGCATCCCGGAAATTACGACACTACTTTCAAGAGTGTTCAATTACGGTGGCCTCAGAAGTACCACTCAACGACATAATAAACAACCGCGATGCCATGGGCCGGATTGCCAAATGGGCTGTCGAGCTCCTCTCGTTCGACATAACATATAGACCACGACGGGCTATTAAGTCGCAAGTACTGGCCGATTTCGTCGCCGAATGGACAGAAGACGAACTCCCTAAAGAGTACGGCGCATACTCCAATTGGGTCATGCACTTCGATGGCTCTAAAATGCAAGCTGGTCTGGGGGCTGGCGTCGTCCTGACGTCCCCCACTGGAGATACAGTGCAATACGTACTCCAAATACTATACACAGACTCCAATAACGCAGCCGAATACGAGGCCCTATTACACGGTCTCCGGATGGCAGTTTCCATGTGCATTCAACGCCTGGAGGTGCGTGGGGACTCAAACCTCACAATATCAAAAATAAATGGAGACTTCGATGCCAAGGATCCAAAAATGGTGGCATATCGCAATGCCGTCCTCAAAATGTCAGCTCGGTTCGAGGGGCTTGAATTCCACCATGTGGCTTGGGAAAACAACTAGGTGGCGGATATGCTCACCTGTATCGGCGCTAATCGCGACCCTGTCCCACCTAACATCTTCCTGGAAAAACTGTTTAAACCATCTGTGGTATGGGAAGGGGACACCGGTAACAATAGTCTGGACCCGGCCACAACACCAGATACCGAACACTCTGACACAATCGGAGGCTCTGCCATCGAAATAACACCTTCATCCCACATAATAATGGCCGTCATCGCCCCATGGACAGAACCATTCCTGGCCTACCTAACTAGGCAGGAACTACCCGAGGACCAAAATGAGGCACGCTGCATAGTGCGGCGATATAAAGCCTACAAGGTCCATGAGGGAGAGCTTTATAAGAAAAAGCACTACTGGAGTCCTTCAAAGGTGCATCTCTGAAGAGGAAGGGCGGAAGCTTTTGGCAGAAATCCATGCTGGACTCGGCGGCCATCACGCCGCAGCCCGGGCCCTTGTAAGCAAGGCCTTCCGTATAGGTTTCTATTGGCCGATGGTCCGAGCAGATGCACAGCATGTGGTCCAACATTGCGTCGGTTGCCAGCTTTTTGCAAACCAAAGCCATATGCCGCCTACCGCTCTCCAAACAATCCCCATTACTTGGCCCTTCGCGGTCTGGGGGCTTGATATGGTCGGACCCCTTAAAGGGGGAACCCATAAGAAAAAATACTTACTGGTCATGGTGGATAAATTCACCAAATGGATAGAAGCCAAACCTGTCAAAACGGCTGAATCCGGACCGGTGATAGACTTCATATCTGTGGTTGTACACCATTATGGCATCCCCACAACATCATCACCGACAACGGCACGAACTTTACAGCCAAGGAGGTGAAACTTTGGTGCAGCAACATGGGCATCAAGCTCGATTATGCTTCTGTCTATCACCCGCAAACTAACGGTCAAGTCGAGCAAGCAAACGGTCTTATCATGAGCGGCATCAAACCCAGATTAGTGCGGTCCTTAAAGGAATCAAACACGCATTGGGTATAGGAGCTCGACTCCATACTATGGGGCCTGCGGACCACGCCGAATCGCACTACCGGATACACACCATTTTTTATGGTGTACGGTGCAAAGGCGGTTCTGCCTTGCGACATAATTCATGACTCACCTCGAGTGCGCATGTACGAAGAAAAAGAGGCCAAGCTCGATCGGCAGGACAGTTTGGATGCCCTAGAGGAGGAGCGTGACGTGGCAAAAGCCCGTTCCGCATTCTATCAGCAACAGGCTCGAAGGTATCAAAGTAGAGAAGTACGGGCCAAAACCTATAACGTTGGCGAACTAGTTCTACGCATGCCGGAGAAGAAAAAGAACAAGCTCAAGCCCAAATGGGAAGGTCCCTTCATTATTGACCAAGTTCTGACCGGTGGAGCGTACCGTCTGTGGGATGCACCGAAAAATCGACTCGAGCCAAACCCATGGAACGCAACTAGACTCCAAAGATTCTACGCCTAGTGCCGGACTCTATGTTCGTTCCTTACCCCCGTCAGTTTTTCGCATATCCATTATCTGTCTTTTCTCTCTTTCTCTCTTCCTTTTTCTTCTCCTCAATGCCTTAAAAAGGCTAACTTGTGTCTTGACTATACAATCTTGACACGCTAAACCGCGCTCATTATACCTGGGGGCTTCTTATACAGAAGCTCAATATAACTATTTTTCTGGGCTTTTATGCCCCACACATGTGTTATCCTTCCGCATATACCTTTTTTCGCTAATATATGCATAGATATGGCTTAAGTTTTGGCCAAGCTGGGTTGCCTGGCTCTTGTATTTATGCCCTACGTTGCCGTAAATTCGGCTAGGGCATAAGGGGAGCACCTCTACGATTGTTACTGCTGGGTCAGCCGGATGTGTACCTCAGACTGGGTGAAGCCGAAAGCTAGTGTTCTTAAGGGAATATTCGGTCGGTGAATGAAAGGTGACTTTTATTTAATTTGACACATGCCCCCAGATGTTTACAGCCCGCGTCTCTTTTCGCATTTCGGACATGCACATTAGGGCATGCGTACCCAGGGAAAGGAACCCTTAACGGAACTATTCTCCCTGGAAGATGTTTCTTACTATCCATGTAATATAACATAGCTAGTTGGGTACTTGTCTGTTCAATCACTTATGACCCCTATGCCTGGTTTCCATGCATACCCCGGTTTTTACATAACTGAGCGGGTATTCGGATACACTCCGGACTATTGGGTCCAGAGGTCGAAGCAAAAAGGTCCGCCATGACAAATGATTTACAATCCGGCTAGGGACATTATACATGTCACTTGAAGTACACAGTCACTAAAACTGATTAATTTCTTCTTCTATACCATCCAACAGGCTGTCTAGCCTACAATCCTATTGGGAATACTTTGCGGCTACTTCTACTTGTTCATACACCAAACTGACGGGGATCTCCTTCCCATCGGGACCCACAGGGCCGACCTCGGCCATGTGGTTTGGGTCAGCTTTGGTATATCGCGTCTTCACCATAGCCAAGGCTTCCCTTGCACCTTGTCGGCATGCCGATATCTTCCATAATCGGAAGCGCCGCCACGCTCCCTTGAGCTTCTCGATAAGCTCCCCCATGCCTCCCGGCGGGGACGCGGATGGCCACAAGGCTTGGGCAATACCCTGCATCACCTGCCGAACTTGTTCGTGCAGTTGTGAGAGCTCTGGTAGAAGATCACCTGCAGACCCGGGCATCTCCTCCGCGGGACGACCCGTCAGCATACTTGCAGACATAACTCTATTAGCCGGCTTCTCCGCCGAACTCCTTCCAAAGTTCATTCAAAGCACTTACTGAAAATGCCACGTCGAAGCCGCTTATTCTCCTTCACGGAGTCCGCAAGCTGGGCTCGGACATCTTTCAGTTCCACGCCCAGCCGGATATTGGCGTCTTGGAGATTATTTTTCTCCTGCCTGATTCACGTAAGCACGCGCTCGCCAGCATTTAGCTGTCGATCAGCACGCTCCGCATTCACCGGCACGGCCTTCGGATTCACTCCGGGGTCATCTGCAACATTTATTGTTAGATTTGCATGCATGCCGCATACTATCTGGTACCTGTATTCTTTGCAATGGAAACAAGTGTTACCAGAGGGGCCCTTCTTGGACTCCTTCAACGCGGCAACAGCGGCCTCTAGCTGGGCCTTGCACTCTTCCAGCTCTTGAGACAATTGGGAATTCTTCTCTATAAGAACCTGCACAAATAATGATCCTTAAATCAGTTGCGTCAACTGTTTCAAGTCTTAGGGGCTACTGATATATATAACCGTCAGATTTTCTTACCCATATATCCCTTACATACTGGTCCGTGGCTCTGGCTAGACCATTTTGAGCAGCACGGATGTACGCGTCTCCTGAGTTGAAGGCATCGAACGCCTCTTGGGAGAAACAAGCATCATGGAGTATGGCCCGGCGACGCCTGTGATTCATGGCGCTCTCCACTTCGGAATTTGTAGAAGATAGTCTGTTTGCATCCTCTATAGGAGGAGCATCTGGCGTTCGCCCCGTGTTAGCTTCCACCTCTATGTCCGGCCCTGGAGCCCGACTGGTAGAAGCATGATCGGCAACTTCTCCAGATATAGTCTGGCGAGCATTTTTTCTACTAGGAAACATGGACATCATTATATTTTAAGAAAGACGACAACCACGGAGCAAGGTTTTGTATCATACCTCTGCACTGGCGTCTCGGTCCTGACCGCCTTCCTTTTTGGCCTACCCAGCTTCGGTGCCCCTTGTTGGTGAGTCACTGCGGGTTCGGCATGGCGTCCCGAAGGCCTTCCCTGTAAAACACCATATGTGTATGGTAGGTGAAGTGCATAAAAGGGGATCCTTCTTGGAAGTTGGGACTCCGGTTTTTTCTTACATGCGATGTGGGGAGTAGCCCAGGATAGTCGGCCATGATGGCCACCATGGTGTCATCGCAGCTCAATTGATAGAACGTCATGTCTATCAGCTCCACAAATATGTCCGGATCCTCTTCGAGTCCGGGATCGAGGGCCGATCAGGGTCCTCTGGTTGTGGAGGTGGGCTACTGACCTCCCTTACAGCTTTTCACAGTTCCTGCCGTGAAACGGCAAGGTGAGTATTTACGACGAAGAATGTGGGAAGGTTGGGGATAAAGAGTGACAACTCACCCAGCTTGGAGGGTTGTACATGGAGAATCCATCCCGTGGCTTAATACGGGTGAACTCCTCTTCCTCTCCCTTGAACAACTCGGACAGGATTTTTGCTAGAGCAACAGTGGAGTCCGGTCCCTTACGCCCATAGCGGGTGACATCATCTTCCCCGTTAAAGTACCACAAGGGGTGCCCTCGATATTGAAGTGGCTGCACGCCCCGCATTATGCATATTGACATGACCTCGATTATTGTCAATCCTGATTGAGCCAGCACTTTAATCCGGTCCATTAGGTAAAGGACTTCTCCGTTGTCTTCCTCCTGGGAGCTCCGTGGGCGCCAGCTTTGGCGTTTCTTCAGAGGAGCATTGTTGAACTCGGGAAGACCCCTCCGAATAGGATCTAGAAGGGGGACGTCCTCCATGTAAAACCACTCCGAAGGCCAGTCTTCGTACGTCTTCTTCGGGGTATCGGACAGGTATCCGGTTGTAACACCCTCGATGCGACTATAGCTCCCACGTGTCGAGGCACGACTTAGAGACATAATCGCATTGAAGGCATATGTCGCAAGTTAGGCAATCTTCACAACATCCCATGTAATATAAATAATAAAAGGGAGAAAACATAGTTGGCTTACACTCGCCACGTCAAACAAGTACATAAATAGCATTACATCATCCAAACACTCATGGCCCGACTACGGCGCCAAAATAAAAGAGAACCCAACATGCGACAACGGTCCCGTTCACCCCCAACTGGGCACCACTACTGATCATCGGGAAAGGAGACATAGTAACGTTGAGAGTCTTCGTCGAACTCCCACTTGAGCTCGTACGCGTCTCCTGGAGCGGAATCATCAGGCCCTGCATCTGGTGTAATAGTAATCTGTAAGCCACAGGGACTCAGCAATCTCGCACCCTCGCGATCAAGACTATTTAAGCTTATAGGTAAGGCAAGGTAAAATATGAGTGGAGCTGCAGCAAGTGACTAGCAAGTATGGTGGCTAACTTATTCGCAAAGGAGAGCGAGAAGAGGAGGCAAAGCGCGAGCGAGAAACTGGAGAGCAACCTGCGCAAACATTACTCCAACACCGTGTCCACTTCCCGGACTACGCCGAGAAGAGGCTATCACAGTAACACACTCGGTTGGTTCATTTTAATTAAGTTAAGGTTCAAGTTATCTACAACCGGACATTAACAAATTCCCATCTGCCCATAACCGCGGGCACGGCTTTCGAAAGTTCAAATCCCTGCAGGGGAGTCCCAACTTAGCCCATGACAAGCTCTCATGGTCAACGAAGGAATAGACCTCCTCCTAAGACGTTCCAATCAGACTCGGTATCTCGGTAACTCAAGACACTTCGACAGGTTAAAACAAGACCAGCAACACCGCCCAAATGTGCCGACAAATCCCGATAGGAGCTGCACATATCTCTTTCTCAGGGCACACCCAGATGAGCGCTCCATACAACTAAAACCAAACCTCGAGTTCCCCGAGGGGGCGCTGCACAGGACTCTAGTTTGGACCAACACTCAGAGGAGCACTGGCCCGGGGGGGTTTAAAATAAGATGACCCGTGGGCTCCGGAAACCCGAGGGAAAAATAGGCTAGGTGGCAAATGGTAAGACCAAGGTTGGGCATTGCTGGAAAAGCTTTAATCAAGGCGAACTATCAAGGGGTTCCCATTATAACCCAACCGTGTAAGGAGCGCAAAATCCGGGAACATAACACCGATATGACGGAAACTAGGGCGGCAAGAGTGGAACAAAACACTAGGCGAGAGGCCGAGCCTTCCACCCTTTACCAAGTATATAGATGCATTAAGATAGCAAGATAATAAAATGATATCCCAACAAGTAAATAAATGTTCCAACAAGGAACGGCCTCCAATCTTCACCTGCAACTAGCAACGCTATAAGAGGGGCTGAGCAAAGCGGTAACATAGCCAATCAACGGTTTGCTAGGACAATGGTGGGTTAGAGGTTTGACATGGCAATTTGGGAGTCTTGCAAGCAAGTGGTAGGCATCATAGCAATGGCATAGCAAAAGAGCAAGCAAACTAGCATAGCAAAGATAGTAGTGATTTCGAGGGTATGATCATCTTGCCTGCACAGTTGTCAGAGTTGACTAGATCCTCAAAAGCAAACTCAACGGGCTCCTCGTTAGTGAACTCGTCTCCCGGCTCTACCCAAACAAGACAAACAAGCAACAAGGATACAATCAACCACGTGCAAACTCAATCAACACGATGCAGAGATGATATGCTATGCGGGATGCGATGCGGGATGCAAAATGCAAGATATGACAGGAAATGCATGAACATGGCCTCAACTTGGAAATCCAAGTGTGCCACTAGAAAGATGGGATGAAATCGCTTGAAAACGATATAAAAACGCCGGAATCGGAGTTACGGTTTGGAAAAGGCAAGCGATTCAAAAATGACACCAGTCTGCGATTTACATCAAGTAGGCATCTAAATGCAATGAGAGGAACGTGCTACAGCATTCAAACATGGCACCAAAATACATGGCAGGGAAGCATTCAAGATGCTTAACAAAATTCTAGCACTGAGCTACGGCCAATTCATCCATTAGGAGGTTCAAACAAGCATGGCAAAAACGCAAATGGTAAAACAGATCTCAGACTTAGTGAAATTAACACTTGTCTGGAATTTCAGATCATATAGCCCTCTTCGGAGCAACAAAACAACATGCTACAGGACCTGAACATGACAAAGAAAGACATGGCATGGAGATACTCAACAAGCTTAACAAAAGTCCTTTAGTGACCTTGAGTCAAAAGGGATCACAAAATATACTAACAAGCACACGAACATAGCAAAAACATAATCAGTTTTCAGACTTAGTGAAAAACTGGGACATGCTGAAACATAACTCACGAAAGCATGTTTACGAGCTCGATGCACTCACCACGGTGCAAGTCATGGCAAGACAAGCATACATCCCTTAAGAAGGCACAAAATGCAAGCTAGACATGGCAAGAACAATGGCATAGCATGCACGGATCAACTACAATAACATCGGCAAAATCGCAAACAAGTTGACGATCAGCCCAGATTCACAACGAAGCAAAAGTAGAGCTTGATTGACTCAAGCTAGGGTGCTCCATAGTTGCAAACAAATACATGGGTGGATAGATCACTACAATATTAACAAAACTCCCTTACCGATCATCCTCAAAAGAGGCACGGATCACTAGGAAACAACAAGAACATATGGCATCATGAGATAAACAATCCCAGGACTTAGTGAAATTACTAAGTCCCTGAAAACAGAATTAGCAAGTGCACCACTTTGCAAGCTTGCACAAGTCACCACACACATCCTAAAAATACATGGGTTGCACCTCTGGAAAGATGACAAAACCCTTAACAAAACACATGTAGAACTCACGGGCATAGCATGCACACATTAATCATGGCAAAAATGACAAATGTCTAAGATGAAGTAGAAGATCTGGCAATTAACTCAAGTAGCCCTCTTCTAACAGCATTTCGGGCATCCAGATGAACTCTAATGAAAATGATGCAATGGAATGAAATGATTTACTCTCTGAGATGAACATTTTGATATGCTATATGCATGAGTCGGAGCTGCGGATGCAAAGTTACGAGGCCTCGAACAGGGGCACTTGAATCTGCCATTCGGGACTTAGACAAAAATCACCTAGGGTTTACTGTTCATCGCGATTCAGATCTGGATCGCACGCCTCCCGAGGCGGCGGCACACTGTTCACCGACGAGACGGTGGCAGCCGGGTCCGGCGAGGAGGGAGGAGGAGGCCGGTGCCGGGGTTGGCGATGGCGGCGCCGAGAGGCGGCGGGCGGCGACGCGTCGGGCGGCGGGACGGCGGAGCTTCAGCCGGAGCGGAGCGGCGCAGCAGAGCTCTCGCCGGAGTTGGCACGGCGACGGCCGGAGGACGCCGGCGACGGAGGCGATGGCGGCGGGGAGAAGGCGCGGGCGAGGCGACGCAGGTGGGCTTCGGGGGCCGGATCTGGGCTCCCGGGCCGGCGGCGAAGGGCAGCGGCGATGGCGAATGAGGGGGCGACACGTGGCGGCGGCGGGGGAGGACCCGGACGTGTCCGTCGGCGCGGTTTTGTCCAGCGGCGCGCGAAGATGAATGGAGCTAGGGTTTCGGGGGAGGAGAAGATCCGGATTTCGGGGGTTCTTTAAATAGACATAGAGGGAGCTAGGAGAGTCCAAATGAGGTGCGGTTTTCGGCCACGCAATCTTGATCGAACGCTCTAGATGATGGAGCAGAGTTAGGTGGGTTTTGGGCCAAATTGGAGGGGTGTTGGGCTGCAACACACACGAGGTCTTTTCGGTCCCTCGGTTAACCATTGGAGTATCAAACGAAGTCCAAATGATACGGAACTTGACAGGCGGTCTACCGGTAGTAAACCAAGGCTGCTTGGCAAGTCTCGGTTCAATCCGGAAATGTTTAATCCCCACACACGAAAGAAAGCTAGAAATGACCACCGGAGGAGAACGAAGCGCCAGAATGCAAAAGGGACAACGGGGAAAATGCTCGAATGCATGAGACGAACACGTATGCAAATGCAATGCACATGATGACATGATATGAGATGCATGACAAAGACAACAACACCCGGAGACAAAACCCGAACCCGAGGAAATAAATATAACTTAACGCCGGAAACGGCAAGAGTTGGAGTACAAATAGGGAAAGTTACATCCGGGGTGTTACACCGGTCTCGGTGATGCGCCATATTTCGGCTCCGCCCACTTGATATAGTGACCCCTCCTGCGTACGGGGCACAAGGCAGAATAGCCTCTTCCACAGCTTGAAATGAGCCTCGCAGCCCAGAAACAACTCACAAAGGGCAACATAACCGGCAATGTGTAATATGGAAGCGGGGGTGAAATTATGCAATTGGAGGCCGTAAAACTCCAGGAGCCCGTGGAGGAACGGATGGATTGGAAATCTAAGTCCCCTTAGTAAATAAGGGACAATGCATACCCGCTCCTCCTTGGAGGGATAGGGGAAGCTCTCCGCTTGCTCCCCGCCATTATAGGTGGCGAGCCCAGCTCGAACGGGGACCATATATGCTGGAGGGAGAAATCGCTGGGTCTGCAACTCTACTAATTGGTTGTGCGGGACAGAACACTTCTCCCAATCACCGGGCTTAGGGCTACGGGAGCGGGAGGAGGAGCTGCGATGGCCGGCCATGTTGGAATGGATTTTTCCGAGCGTGCTCCGATGGATACTCGCCATAGGAGGATGGTGTGGATTGGATCTAAGAATCCCCGTCCCTTTAATAGACAATTTATTTACATGGCTAGGGGGCGAATGTAAAAATGCCCTGGCTCCTCGCATTCGCTCGACACGTGGAAGATAGCCCTTATTGGGCGCAGAAGCCAAGAAGTGCAACATTTATGGGGAGCCGGACACTACTTAGCAGATATTCAGAATTTGGAGAAGAACCCGCCTTGCAATGCCGAAAACAATCTACGCACCGGACTCATTGTCATTGAAGCCTGGTTCGGGGGCTACTGAGGGAGTCCTGGATTAGGGGGTCTCCGGACAGCCGAACTATATCCTTTGGTCGGACTATGAAGATACAAGATCGAAGACTTCGTCCCGTGTCCGGATGGGACTCTCCTTGGCGTGGAAGGCAAGCTTGGCAATACGGATATGTTGATCTCCTCCCTTGTAACCGACTTTGTGTAACCCTAGCCCCTCCGGTGTCTATATAAACCGGAGGATTTAGTCCGTAGGACAACAGACAATCATACCATAGGCTAGCTTCTAGGGTTTAGCCTCTACGATCTCGTGGTAGATCAACTCTTGTAATACTCATATCATCAAGAACAATCAAGCAGGACGTAGGGTATTACCTCCATCAAGAGGGCCCGAACCTGGGTAAACATCGTGTCCCCTGCCTCCTGTTACCATCCGCCTTAGACGCATAGTTCGGGACCCCCTACCCGAGATCCGCCGGTTTTGACACCGACAGTGGCTATCATGCTATCCTGGGAAGAACTGCGTATGCCCGTTTCATGGCTCGACCATGTTATGTGTATCTCAAGCTCAAGATGCCCGGCCCTAGGGGCGTGATTACAGTCACTGGTAATTGGCAGCAAGCAGAGGAGTGCTTTTAGAAGGGCTCAAAGATTGCCGATGAACAGATGGCAGCAATAGAAATGGAGGAATACAAGAGGACAATAGATCCGAGTGATTTGTTGAGAGCTAAGAAGCCTGCTTCAGAGCTGCATTTAAGTCGTCTGGTGAAACAAAGATAGTTCATATTCACTCGACTGATCCCAATGCTGCTCCGACTCACATACCGACAACACTCGACAGCAAATAGGAAGAAGCGCTCATCCAGTTCCTCCGTGAGAACTGGGACATCTTTGCACGGAAACCTTCTGACATGCCAGGTGTACCCAGAGAACTAGCTGAGCACTGTTTGCGAGTCGACCCAAAAGCAAGACCTGTCAAAGAACATCTCTGACGGTCCACCGTGGAGAAAAGAAAGGCAATTGGTGAGGAAGTGGCTCGGCTTCTTGCCGCTGAGTTCATTTGAGAGATTTACCACTCCGAGTGGCTCGCCAATGTAGTTATGGTTCCCAAGAAGGATGATTCACTCCATATGTGTATTGATTTCAAGCATATCAATCGGGCCTGCCCGAAAGATCATTTCTCTCTCCCTTGCACGATCAAATAGTTGACTTGATCGCGGGATGTGAGCTACTATCCTTTCTGGACGCATATTTTGAGTACCATCAGATCCGACTGTATGGACCCGGTGAAATAAAAACAGCTTTCATCACCCCGTTGGGGTGCTTTTGCTATGTTACCATGCCCTTTAGTCTCAAGAATGCTAGCGCCTGTCGGCGGGTTCCGGCAGACCCTTGAGGTTCGAACACTGGGGTGCACGCGGAGATCTCTCCCCTACCGATCTACGTCCAATCTCCTCGCGTGATCTAAGCTGGAAACAACAAACAACACAAGGGACACGAGGTTTATACTGGTTCGGGCCACCGTTGTGGTGTAATACCCTACTCCAGTGTGTGGTGTGGTGGATTGCCTCAGGGGCTGATGATGAACAGTACAAGGGAAGAACAGCCTCGCGAGAGGTGTTCTTGAGCTGGTGCGATGAACTGCTTTGGTGAGTTCAGTCGCCTCTCTCCTCTCTCTGTTGGGGTTCTACCAGATCTCTAGATGTCTCTCTACTCTATGGTGGCTAGCTCTATTTATAGAGGCCCTGGGCCTCTCCCCAAATAATGAGCGGGAAGGGTGCCAACAATTGGTCATTTTGAAGGGGAACATCTAGTACAAGTTATCCTGACCAAAGGTGGTCTTCGACTGCCAAAAGCACTTGTGATGACGCCATCTTGGGCTCCACGGTGACCTCCGTCCTGCCGCTCTATTGGTCTTGGTCTCGTTGCACCGGAATGGTAACCTTTGCCCGATGCCTTGGCCTGTGCTTGCCCCCTTTGCACTAGAGGGGAAACAAGGACACTGCGCAGGCCGGCGCCCGCCTGGTCTCGATCGTCATGGCTTGCGTCATGGGCTCCTCCTGAGGTACCCCTGCCTTGATATCTCTGCCTCCTCGCGAGCCCGCCTGATGAGGCTGCCTCTGAGGAAGCTTTCTGTCGTTCGCCTCGCGAGGATCGGCCCCTCGCGAGGGTCTTGAGCTTGAGCTGATGAAGATGGGCCACGCTGGGCCCCCACTTGAGCCACGCCGCAGGCCGCAGGCAGGCAAGTCTGGGGACCCCCGTTCCCAGAACGCCAACAGTAGCCCCCGGGCCCAAGGCGCGCCCAGGCTTGGCCTAGCAGGGAAGCGAAGGGGCAAGCGCGAAGTGCTGTGGGCCCGAATAGCCTGTGGCCTTGGGCACCGCGTGGCGATCGATTGAACGCGGGCGTCTGTGCTTCCCCATGATGCCTCGGCGACCGCATGACTTGACAAGTCCCTGCATGCAGAGAGGCCGGTCATGATTACCTGCGATCGTGGTGCTCGGCGGTTGGCCTCCTCCGGCTATAAGTACGGGACTGCACGAGCCCCTTCAGCCCATCCCTTCTTGGTGCTCCTTTTCTTCTTCTTGGCTACTCGCCGTTCCCATGGCTCCAAAGAGATTCTCGGCTGCGGAGAAAGGAAAGGCCTGCCAGGCAGGGCCTGACTCCCCCCGACCAAGCGCGGCCGAGGCCGCCCTCGTAAGTATTCCACGTTCCCTGTAGTGGCCTCCCGCGGCCATGGAGGCGGTTCCCTGTGCAGTGGTGAGCGCCCGGCCACCGATGGGGGGCACGCCGTGGCTGCGCGCCCCCCTAGGCCACGCTTTCGCTCTACGGAGGTGCTGCCGGAGTTCGTCGTGTGGTCAGCAGACCCAACCAGCACCCGGCTCCAGCTCCCCCGTTTCTTCGTAGGTGAACTGCCGGCCAGCGCCCGGTGCGGCCTCTAGCTCCAGGCAGACGGCTGCTGCAGCAGGGCCTCCTGGGCTTCGCTGGAGGTCTCCGTTTCTGGGAATGGGGCCCTGACCCGCGGCTGGCAAACGTTTGCCCGCGCGGGCGGCCTGGGCCGGCGGTGCACCTTGCACTTCAAGTTTGATGGCAACGCCACCCTCTACGTGAGGGTGTTCGGGGAAGACGGTCGCCATGCTTGGTGCTGCCCCCAAGACGACGACCGCGGCCGCCTGCCCAGCCCCGGTACTGACCAGGATGAAGACGGCGACAGGCGTACAGGTGGCGGTGCTTGGGGTACGCTGAGCTTCGGGGACTCCCTATCAGGCAGCAGCTCCTCCAGCGGTGGCCGCGACCAGCCCCCACGTCGCCGCACCCGCCTGAGTGAAGGTAGCGGGTTAGCCCACCGTCGCGCCCCGGTGAAGCGAGAGGAGGGACCCGCCTGAGCCCCAGGAGCAGCTCGAACCTTCACTGTGGGTTGGTGCAGGATGAATCGCGCCCATTTTGTTTTCCTTCTTTTCCTGCGCAGAAATAGAAGGTAGTATAGGGCCCCGCGGGGGCGTGTTAGAACTACCGCTGTTAACCATCGCGCTGCTTCCGCTATTTCTGCATTGTGTTTCCACGCCGTGCACCCATGTGTGGGAATTATTTTAGCTTGGTGGGGCTTGACGCGATCCTCGCCTCCCGAGGCCGTGGCCTCGCCGTGCGCTTTGTGCCCTGCAAGGATCAGTAGGAGGGGTAACTTTCGGTCTTGATTGTGGGGGCGATCGGCCCAGGTCCTGCGCTCGTGTCGCGATGCCCGTGGGGCACGGACTGGGAGGGGTGCTCCCGCAGAGGACTCGGATAGGAAAGATCCAAACGATCGGGGCAGAAAACACTCGCGAGGGCGCCCGCGAACCTCCCTCGCGAGACTTGTGCGAGAGAAAACGAGGCAAGCGAGTGAAAAAGATAAAGAGTCAAAAGCTAGGAACGTTAATAGCTTCAATAAAACTTCAAACGGGAATAAACAAGCCAACTGCAGAAAGAAAATGGAAAAGCCGCGTCCGGCACCTATTCTAGTCTTCGACGTCTTCTCACCAGCGCGGAGCTAAGTGCTGCCACTAGGCATGGGCGGGAGCCCTCGAGGCCCGAGGGCGGAACTCCGGAGACTCCGGGGCGTGTACAGCCCCACTCATTATTACATGAGAGTGTCACGGGAGGCGAGCTTCATAGGCATTGGACTTCTTCACAGGCACCGGGCCTTTCCCAAAATGCGGCAGCTTCACAGGCATTGGCCTTCTTCACAGGCACCGGGCCTTTCCCAAAAGACGGCAGCTTCACAGGCATTTGCCTTCTTCACAGGCACCGGGCCTTTCCTAGGTGCTAGGCCTCGCTCAGGGATAGAACCTCCGGAGATGTTGAATGTTCCACGCATTCTGGATGGGTACCCCCTCCATGGTCTCCAAGCGCGCGGAGCCAGGCCTGGAGACATGAACAACCTTGAATGGGCCCTCCCACATGGGAGAGAGCTTGTGCTGCCCCTCCCTGGAGAGAACCCATCTGAGCACGATATCCCCTACCTCAAGAGTTCTGGGGCGGATGTTGTGGCAGTGGTATCGTCGTAGCGCCTGTTGATACCTTGCCACTCGCAGCGCGGCTTCTCGGCAACGTTCCTCCCCCAGCACGAGATCCATCCCCTGCATGGCGTCCTGCTGCGTCTCGTCGAACGCCAGGACCCGTGCGGAGCAACGCCTGACCTCGTGAGGGAGAACAGCCTCTGCTCCGTAGACGAGGAAGAACGGGGTCTCGCCAGTCGGCTTGGTCGCAGTTGTGCGGATTGACCACAACACGGACCGGAGCTCGTCGTACCAGCCCCTGCCACAGGCCTCCAACTTCTTCTTAAAGGTCCTGGCTTTGAGGCCCCTCAGGACCTCCGCGTTGGCTCGCTCGGCCTGGCCGTTGCTCCGGGGGTGTGCTACCAAAGCGTAGCATATCTGCGTTCCAAGGTTATCACAGTATGTTTTGAAGAGATTACTGGTGAATTGTGAACCGTTGTCGGTGATGATGCAGTTGGGCACCCCAAATCGGCTCACGAGGCCCTTGATGAACTTGACCGCGGAGCCTTCCGGGATTGTGCGGACGACTTCCACCTCAGCCCACTTGGTGAACTTGTCCACAGTGACGTAGAGGTAGCGATAGCCCCCTGGCGCCCGAGGAAACGGGCCCAGAATGTCCAGCCCCCAAACTGCGAACGACCATGAGAGGGGTATAGTCTGTAGACCCCCGCAGGCTGATGGATCTGCTTAGCGTGAAACTGGCAGGCCTCGCAAGCCTTCACCAGATCAACGGCGTTGATGAGCACTGTGGTCCAGTAGAATCCACTACGGAATGCCTTGCCGACGAGGGTTCGTGACGACGAGTGGTGCTCGCAGTCTCCGCTGTGTATGTCCGCCAGTAGCTCCTTCCCTTGATCTCGGGAGATGCAACGTAGGGACACGTCATTTGGTCGCTTCCTGTAGAGATCTCCATCCTTGATGCAATAAGCTGTGGCCTGCCGCGCCACATGCTCCGCTTCCTCCTCGTTCTCCGGCAGAGTCCCTTGCATCAGGTAGTTCTTGAGCTCCGGGATCCAACACCCTTCCTGAGGCTCTAACGCGAGGAGCAGGCGTGCCCTTGAGGCCGGGCTGCAGACCGGGGCTCCTGAGGCAGGCGGCTGAGGGAGCTCCTCCCTTGGTTGCACCGTGCTCGACAGTGACGACACCGCCGAGGGTTTGAAGAGCCGGTCCTCGAAGACGCCAGGCTCCTGAGGCAGCCGCCAAGATGCCCTCTTGGCAATGTCATCAGCTTCTTGATTGGTGTCGCGGGGCACGTGTTGCAACTCCAGCCCCAAGAACTGTTTCTCCATCTTGCGAACCTCAGCGAGGTAGGCTTCCATGTGCTTGTCCTTTGGCTCGTATATCTTGTGGGAGAAGTTGACGAGGAGCTGCAAATCGCCCTTGATGATGAGGCACTTTTGAAGGAAATATGCCCTAAAGGCAATAATAAAGTTATTATTTACTTCCTTATATCATGATAAAAGTTTATTATTCATGCTAGAATTGTATTAAGCGGAAACATAATACATGTGTGAATACATAGACAAACAGAGTGTCACTAGTATGCCTCTACTTGACTAGCTCGTTATTCAAAGATGGTTATGTTTCCTAACCATGGACAAAGAGTTGTTATTTGATTAACGGGATCACATCATTAGTTGAATGATCTGATTGACATGACCCATTCCATTAGCTTAGCACCCGATCATTTAGTATGTTGCTATTGCTTTCTTCATGACTTATACATGTTCCTATGACTATGAGATTATGCAACTCCCGTTTGCCAGAGGAACACTTTGTGTGCTACCAAACGTCACAACGTAACTGGGTGATTATAAAGGAGCTCTACAGGTGTCTCCAAAGGTACATGTTGGGTTGGCGTATTTCAAGATTAGGATTTGTCACTCCGATTGTCGGAGAGGTATCTCTGGTCCCTCTCGGTAATGCACATCACTTAAGCCTTGCAAGCATTGCGACTAATGATTTAGTTGCAAGATGATGTATTACAGAACGAGTAAAGAGACTTGCCGGTAACGAGATTGAACTAGGTATAGGATACCAACGATCGAATCTCGGGCAAGTAACATACCGATGACAAAGGGAACAACGTATGTTGTTATGCGGTCTGACCGATAAAGATCTTCGTAGAATATGTAGGAGCCAATATGGGCATCCAGGTCCCGCTATTGGTTATTGACCGGAGACGTGTCTCGGTCATGTCTACATTGTTCTCGAACCCGTAGGGTCCGCACACTTAAGGTTACGATGACAGTTATATTATGAGTTTATGCATTTTGATGTACCGAAGTTTGTTCGGAGTTCCGGATGTGATCACGGACATGACGAGGAGTCTCGAAATGGTCGAGACATAAAGATTGATATATTGGAAGCCTATGTTTGGATATCGGAAGTGTTCCGGGTGAAATCGGGATTTTACGGGAGTACCGGGAGGTTACCGGAACCCCCTGGGAGCTATATGGGCCATAGTGGGCCTTAGTGGAAAAGAGAAGAGGCAGCCCAAGATGGGCCGCGCGCCCCTCCCCTCCCTTGGTCCGAATAGGACAAGGAGAGGGGCCCGGCCACCCTCTCTCTTTTCCCCCCTCCACGAATCCTATTCCAACTAGGATTGGGGGGGGGGGGAATCCTACTCCCAGAGGGAGTAGGACTCTCCTGGCGCGCCTCTCCTAGGCCGGCCGCACCCCCCTTTGGTCCTTTATATACGGAGGCAGGGGCACCCCAGAGACACACAAGTTGATCCACGTGATCTTACTCTTAGCCGTGTGCGGCGCCCCCAGCCACCATAGTCCTCGATAATATTGTAGCGGTGCTTAGGCGAAACCCTGCGGTAGTAGTACATCAAGATCGTCACCACGCCGTCGTGCTGGCGGAACTCTTCCTCGACACTTTGCTGGATCGGAGTCCGGGGATCGTCATCGAGCTGAACGTGTGCTAAAACTCGGAGGTGCCGTAGTTTCGGTGCTTGATTGGTCGGGCCGTGAAGACGTACGACTACATCAACCAAACGCTTCCGTTGTCGATCTACAAGGTATGTAGATCACACTCTCCCCTTGTTGCTATGCATCACCATGATCTTGCGTGTGCGTAGGAATTTTTTTGAAATTACTATGTTACCCAGCAGTGGCATCCGAGCCTAGGTTTTATATGTTGATGTTATATGCACGAGTAGAACACAAGTGAGTTGTGGGCGATATAAGTCATACTGCTTACCAGCATGTCATACTTTGGTTCGGCGGTATTGTTGGACGAAGCGGCCCGGACCGACATTACGCGTACGCTTACGCGAGACCGGTTCTCCCGACGTGCTTTTACATAGGTGGCTTGCGGGTGACAGTTTCTCCAACTTTAGTTGAACCAAGTGTGGCTACGCCCGGTCCTTGCGAAGGTTAAAACAACACCAACTTGACAAACTATCGTTGTGGTTTTGATGCGTAGGTAAGATTGGTTCTTGCTTAAGCCCGTAGCAGCCACGTAAAACTTGCAACAACAAAGTAGAGGACGTCTAACTTGTTTTTGCAGGGCATGTTGTGATGTGATATGGTCAAGACATGATGCTAAATTTTATTGTATGAGATGATCATGTTTTGTAACTGAGTTATCGGCAACTGGCAGTTGCCATATGGTTGTCGCTTTATTGTATGCAATGCAATCGCGCTCTAATGCTTTACTTTATCACTAAGCGGTAGCGATAGTCGTGGAAGCATAAAATTGGCGAGACGACAACGATGCTACGATCACTAGTAGAAAAAGGGTCAAACGTGAAGCACATTAGTGCCGTTTTGTATTTGAGCCGGCACTAATGTATACATTAGTGCCGGTTCCAACGGCTAGCCGGGCCGCTTTCATTAGTACCGGTTCTTGGTGAACCTTTAGCACCGGTTCGTGCCACGAACCGGTACTAATGAGAGTGGTGGCAGGATGTTGTCAGACAAGTGCCCCTCCAGCCCCTTTAGTACCGGTTCTTGGCACGAACCGGTACTAAAGGTCGTCCTACATAAACCCTTCGTCCACCCGAGCTCGCTCTGTTCTTCCCCTTTCCCCTCTCCTCTCTGTTCTTCCCCTCTTCCTCTCGAGCTCATCACACATTTTGCCCAAAATTTGTCAAGATTTGAAGGCCCCCATCCATTCAAATGATCACAAAGGTTAGCAACTTTGTCCTTTCATCTCTCATTGCTAGATTAGCTCTTGCAATGCTTTATATAGTGATTAATTTGTGAGTTTAGTAATTTGGGAGGATATATATATATATATGTGCTAGTATTTGATTTATATGCAATTTGAGGTCAAAAATAACACTTAGTTTGCATATGTAGGTGTGGTTTACTTAGTGCCTTCTAAATCTCCATCGTAGCCACCGTCGATCGCCCGCACCGTCCCGTCGCCGGCACCACCTTGTGGTGAGCCTCTAGTTCATGAAATTTTATATAAAAATTGATGTTTGTGTGATTTGGATATATAGTTACTCGTATAATTATCTTACCCGTACGTTGTTTGTTATACATATAGTGCCATGGTTTTGATATCCGTCCCCGTCGGCCCTAGTCCTTGTTATGATTCGGATGTGGTATGTATATTCTCTTTTAAAACTAGTTGCATTTCGTGTTTATGACAAATTATGCCCATCAAGTTGACATAGAAATTTTTTCTAGGAGGTATGTGAACCGGAAATTCCAACCGACCCTATTGCCGAGAGGTTAAATTTAGTTGAAAGAGAAAACGAGTACTTGAAAGAAAAATTGAAAAGAATTGAGGGGGAGAAGATGGAATTGGAGTTGCATGTTGCCGATGTCGTCGATGATCACAAGATGAAGATGGAGAAAATGCGCTTGAAGATTAGAAAGATTAGAAAATATGCCATCGATAGTGAGGCTTGGTATCATTATGCTGTTGGATCCATTGTTACCTTAGTTGCGATCTTGATCGTATTTGTTGTTGCATTTAAATGCTTTAGCTAGAGAGTTATTTGTTTGTTGCATTTAAGTGTTGTATGAACTTTATGTATGAACTTGTATTAATTTGGTCTATTCGGTGTTGTGTAATGAAGATGAGCCGGCAATGGATGTACGATGACCGATGCTCTCCCCAGTTCGTTGAGGGCGTGCATACTTTTCTGCTTGCGGCTGAGGCAAACAAGCGGGCGGATGGTTTTATGCCTTGTCCATGTGCTCGCTGTAAGAATGGTCACAATTACTCTACGTCAAGAACCATTCACGTCCACCTGTTTAAGTCCGGTTTCATGCCCCATTATAATGTTTGGACCAAGCACGGAGAAAGAGGGGTTATGATGGAAGACAATGAAGAAGAAGAGGACGACGACAGCTATCCTGGCCATGGGTTCCCTGAATACGATGATACAACAATGGGGGAAGAAGCTGAGCCGGTAATGCGGGAAGAAGCTGAGCCGGCAATGCGGGAAGAAGCTGAAGAAGAGGCATCAGATGAGCCCGTTGATGATCTAGGTCGGGCCATTGCCGATGCAAAGAGAAACTGCGCAAGTGATTTGGAGAAGAAGAAGTTGCAGCGCATGTTAGAGGATCACAAAAAATTGTTGTACCCGAATTGCGTAGGTGACAAGAAAAAGCTGGGCACCACACTGGAATTGCTGCAATGGAAGGCAGAGAATGGTGTATCTGACAAGGGATTTGGAAAGTTGCTGGTAATGATAAAGGATATGCTTCCAAAGGACAACGAATTGCCCGAGAGTACGAAGCAAAGAAGGTTGTCTGCCCTCTAGGGTTAGAGGTGCAGAAGATACATGCATGCCCTAATGATTGCATCCTCTACCGCGGTGAGTACGAGGATTTGAACGCTTGCCCGGTATGTGGTGCATTGCGCTATAAGATCAGCCGCGATGACCCTGGTGATGTCGAGGGCCGGCGCCCCAGGAAGAAGATTCCTGCCAAGGTGATGTGGTATGCTCCTATAATACCACGGTTGAAACGTTTGTTCCAAAACAAAGAGCATGCCAAGGCGATGCGATGGCACAGAGAAGACCGTAAGAAAGACGGAAAGTTGAGAGTACCCGCTGACGGGTCGCAGTGGAGAAAAATCGAAAGAAAGTACGGGAAGGAGTTTGCAGATGACGCAAGGAGCGTATGGTTTGGTCTAAGCGCAGATGGCATTAATCCTTTTGGGGAGCAGAGCAGCAACCATAGCACCTGGCCTGTGACTCTATGTTTGTATAACCTTCCTCCTTGGTTGTGCATGAAGCGGAAGTTCATTATGATGCCAGTGCTCATCCAAGGCCCTAAGCAACCCGGCAACGACATTGATGTGTACCTAAGGCCATTAGTTGAAGAACTCTTACAACTGTGGAATGGAACAGGTGTACGTGCGTGGGATGAGCACATGGGGGAAGAATTTGACCTAAAGGCGTTGCTGTTCGTGACCATCAATGATTGGCCTGCTCTCAGTAACCTTTCAGGACAGACAAACAAGGGATACCGCGCATGCACGCACTGTTTGGACGATACCGACAGTATATATTTGGCTAATAAGAATGTGTACCTGGGACATCGTCGATTTCTTCCGAGCAGGCATCCCGTAAGAAAGAAAGGCAAGCATTTCAAAGGTGAGGCGGATCACCGGACGAAGCCTCGCCACCGTACTGGTGCTGATGTACATGATATGGTCAAGGATTTGAAGGTGGTCTTTGGAAAGGGTCCTGGTGGACAACCTGTTCCGAATGACGCTGACGGACGCGCACCCATGTGGAAGAAGAAATCTATATTTTGGGACCTGCCCTATTGGAAAGACCTCGAGGTCCGCTCCGCAATCGACGTGATGCACGTGACGAAGAATCTTTGTGTGACCCTGCTTGGCTTCTTGGGCGTGTATGGGAAGACAAAAGATACACCTGAGGCACGGGAGGACCAGCAACGTATGCACGGAAAAGACGGCATACATCAGGGTCATGCAAGCTACGCTCTTACCAAAGAAGAGAAGGAAATCTTCTTTGAATGCCTGCTCAGTATTAAGGTACCGTCTGGCTTCTCGTCGAATATAAAGGGAATAATAAACATGGCAGAGAAAAAGTTCCAGAACCTAAAGTCTCATGACTGCCACGTGATTATGACGCAACTGCTTCCGGTTGCATTGAGGGGGCTTCTACCGGAAAACGTTCGATTAGCCATTGTGAAGCTATGTGCATTTCTCAATGCAATCTCTCAGAAGGTAATCGATCCAGAAATCATACCAAGGTTACAGAATGATTTGGTGCAATGTCTTGTCAGTTTCGAGTTGGTGTTCCCACCATCCTTCTTCAACATCATGACGCACGTCCTAGTTCACCTATGCGAAGAGATTAACGTTTTGGGTCCTGTATTTCTACACAATATGTTCCCCTTTGAGAGGTTCATGGGAGTCTTAAAGAAATATGTTCATAACCGTGCTAGGCCAGAAGGAAGCATCTCCAAGGGCCGTCAAAATGAGGAGGTCATTGAGTTTTGTATTGACTTTATTCCTGACCTTAAGCCGATTGGTGTTCCTGAATCGCGGCATAAGGGCAGACTGGATGGAAAAGGCACGCTAGGAGGGGAACAAATAATATGTATGGACGGACATTCTCTCACTGAAGCACACTACACAGTTCTACAGAATTCCGCCTTGGTGGCTCCGTATATGGATGAACACAAGAATTTGCTACGCTCCAAACACCCGGAGCGGTCTGATGACTGGATTACACGTGAACAAACCAGGAGTTTCGCCAGCTGGTTGCAAGCACGTACCATGCATGACACCTCTATTGAAGATGACCTGTACTTGCTGTCCCAGTTACCATCTTCGAATATAATGACTTTCAAAGGGTACGAGATAAATGGTAATACATTTTACACGATCGCCCAAGATAAGAAGAGCACCAACCAAAACAGTGGTGTCCGCTTTGATGCAGAAACCAAGACGGGAAAGGAAACATATTATGGTTATATACAGGACATATGGGAACTTGACTATCGACGTGGTTTGAAGGTCCCTTTGTTTCGGTGCAAATGGGTCAATATGACACGAGGCGGGGTAACGGAAGACCCGCAGTACGGAATGACAACAGTGGATCTCAACAATCTTGCGTATGCAGACGAACCATTCGTCCTAGCCAATGATGTGGCACAGGTTTTCTATGTGAAGGACATGTCTACCAAGCCAAGAAAAAGAAAAGATAAGGAAGCGAATGCATCGTACGATGAGCCAAAGCGGCACATAGTTCTTTCTAGGAAGAGAAACATCGTGGGAGTGGATGACAAGACAGACAAGTCAGAAGATTACGAAAAGTTTGATGAAATTGCTCCATTCACAGTGAATATTGACCCGAGCATCCCGTTAAATGATGAAGATTTTCCATGGCTACGACGCAAAAGGACACACGCGAAGAAAAAGTTTCACACCCAAAGATCTGGGATGTGATCATCTTAACTATCATCACTTTCTTCTGTGTTTCACACCCAGGAGGGAATCTTTGTAATAGTTAGGGTAGCTAGTTATGTGTTTTGGCATTTGAAACGCGAAGAAATTTTATGTGCAAGCAAATTCTTTCATGCATTTACTGATTTTTCAGCTAAATGACCCTGAAATTGAAAAGCATTTCAAATGAACTCAGAAAAGGATGAAAGTTGGCATGGTATCATAATTTCACCCACATAGCATGTGCAAAAAAGTAGAGAGGGTTACCGCAAAAACTGGATGCACTTCGTGTACAAAATGGACAATCTGTTTCGAAGTATCAGGGTTTCGGACGAAAACTCATCCGTTACAAAGGCATTTCATTTTTTAAATAACCTAAGCATTACCAAATTGAATATAATGATAAAACACACTAATATTAAACATAAGAAAAAAGAATCACTGAAAAATCTATTTTCAAAGTTAAGTTATTCACAAAAATAAATAAAGCAAAAAAATAAGAAAAAAAGCCCACCTACTGGGCCACAGCGGCCTGCATACGACTAGAAACCCAAATTCAAGTTGGGCCAGGATGCAGGCCCGCTAGCCCAGTAGGCCCAACAGGGCATCGCAGAAGAGGTAGGCCCAGAAGGCCTGCTTAAGAGAGGAGCTCGAGACAGCAGCGACGGCGGGGCTTATAAGCAGGTGCGAGTGCCCCTCGGCTAGCGAGGTGGGACTAAACTTTTGTGCCCCTCGCCTGGCAGCGCACACCCTTTAGTACCGGGTCGTGGCACCAACCGGTACTAAAGGGGGGGCCTTTAGTACCGGTTGGTTCCACGAACCGGTACTAAAGGGGGGTGCTTCCCGCCGCTTGGCCTGGCCAAAACAGGCCTTTAGTACCGGTTGGTGGCTCCAACCGGTACTAAAGGTGCCTTCTATATATACATCACTTCGAAAAATTTCATTCTCCCTCTGTTTCTTCCCGATCGATCGACGCCGTCGCCGCCCCCGTCCTACGCCGCCCCCGTCGCGCGCCGTTGCCGTCGCCGCCCCCATCCTCGTCGCCGCCCTCATCCCCGTCGCCGCCCCTGTCCCCGTCGCCGCCCCGTCGCCGTCGCCGCCCTCGTCTCCGTCGCCGCCCCGGGCCCGTCCCCGTCGCGCCGTCCCCGCGTCGCCGCCCCGTCACGCCCCGGCCCGTCGCCGCCCCGGGCCGTCGCCTCGCCGTCGCCGTCGCCCCGCTGTGAGCTCTCCCCCTCTAACCCCTCTCCCTCGCCCCCGGTGGCCACCATGGGCGCCGCCCCTCCCCGAGCCCATACACACACACAAGCATGATGAACACACACACACACGCACATTTCCTTAAGTTAATTAGTATATACGTATTTTGTATGTTTAATTAGTTTAGATTTTTCAGATTATTATTTTTTCACTAGTATATATGTATGAATGCATGTTAGATGGATATAATTAGTGTTTAATTAGTATGGAATTTTTTATATAATGTTGTTTTTCTGTTTTTAATGGATGTATAGAAGTTGTTTTTTCTGTTTTTAGTGTTAGATGCTTAATTAGTATGAAATAGCATATAGAATTTTGACATATGCAATGATAGCATAATTAGTGTTACATTTGCATATAGTATTTGTTGTCGACGATGCCCGGCCCGCATCCTCGCCGTCGACCCGTTCGCGACGACGTCCTGCTTCAGAGGACCCATGTCCGGGACTGGGCTCCGCCGGGCTGGCACTGGGAGGTGCTACCTTCAGGGGCGCGACGCTTGGTGAGGAACCCGGCCCCGGGTCCCGTCGTCGACCCTCATCTCCTTTGGTGGCATTCGCGTGGGCCACTTTCGGTGCGGAGGGAGCCGGCCCCGCCGGAGGTGGTACGTCGCCGTGTCAGGGAGGAGGACGAGCACGTCCATCGCTACATGGCTGCTATGGACGTCAGGTTCTCCAATACCTGGCAGGTTCTTTGGGGAGATCACCCGAGCTATGATCCAGTGATGGTTCCTTCACTTTGGTTGTCCACCGCCTAGATTACTCTCTAGTATTCGATCTTTATTAGCTAGCTAGCTAGCTAGTGATGTATTCGATATATAATATTCGAGATGATTTATTCGAGATTATATATATTATTTGAGACGATGTATTCGAGATTATATCTATTATTCGAGACGACGTATTCGAGATTAAATCTATTATTCGAGACGATGTATTCGAGATTATATCTATTATTCGAGACGATGTATTCGAGATTATATCTATTATTCGAGATTATACTAAATTGTTTTATATTTCTTTTGGCATAGTTAAATAAAAGCTATGGCGGACAATACCGACAGAGAGAGAGAACAGACCATGTTCGATATCATACGCGGGCCAGATGATGATCAGAATGAAGAAGATTTTGACGGCTCCGAATTTCTAAACAACACCGGAGAGGGTGATATGATATTCGATCGCGACGACCGAGAAGATGAAGTCATGAACTACGACGAAGAACATGTTGATCCTGAAACAACAAACACCGGCGAGGTATATATATTTATATAAGCAGGAATCTGGTGATCATCGCATGTTTTAAATGAGTTGAAGATATATTAACGAATCGATCTTTCTTCTTTCAGCCATCCGGATCGAGCAAATCTTCAGGCAAAAGGACGAAACGAGGCCCGAACAAAAAGTTGAAGGAGGGCGTAAAGTACAATATCGAGGCATTCAAACCTAATGGCGAACCATTAGCGCCTAAGAAGATTGCGGACAAGTTCGTTCGTCAGTGCGGAGTTCTTGTGAAGGACCAACTCCCGATCTCCCTTCAAGAATGGAGAAAGCCAGCAAAGCCACGTCCAAATGTTACTTTTGTCGACGAGAATAAAAAAAACTGCTTTGGGATACTCTCATGGAACATTTCACCCTACCAGATAATTTCACAGAAGCAGATGTGCGGAAAGTCAAGGACGCTGCTTTTAGGAAGATGGCGGTTGCATTCAAGAACCACAAGAGAACGACGTGGGAGAAGTACGTCAAGGGAGGAAGGAAGACTCTAGTATTCGAGGGGATACTAGAGAATCAAAGTGCTCATTGGGACGATTTCGTGAAATTCAAGGATTCAGAATTAGCTAAGGAACGGTCGAGAATAAACAAGAAGAATGCCGAAAAAAGGATAAGTTCCATAAGCTGGGGCCAGGTGGCTACGCGGTGGCAATGCCTAAGTGGGATAAGTCTGAGAAAGAGATGGAGGATGCAAGTGTCACTCCGGTTACTAAGAGCTGGCCCCCCAGGTGCAGGACTTGGTTCTATGCGCATGGGGGGGAGTTGGACCCGAAGACAGGCAATGTTTCGACGAAGGCATGTCTGAACGGAGCCGACGATGCGCTACTTGTTGCAATAGAAGAGGCTCGATCGGGGGTGTTCCAGCCCAACAGAGAGAACGACGAGCTTACGCGTGCCCTGGGAAATCCTGAACACCCGGGAAGAACACGAGGCAAGGGCGCTATTCCGTGGTATGAGGGGTTTTCGGACTGGAACGCCGACTACAGAACCCGTGCGAGAAAGAAGATTGCGGAGGAGAAGAAGAGGAAGATGGAGGAGGAGCAGAGGAAGCGGGACTATGAACGCCTTCAAGGCCTAGAAGCAAGTCAAGCGGAATTGGCAGCTAAATTCCAGCGGCAGCAGGAGCAGATCGACTCACTTAGCCAGCAAAGGGGGTCTCAGCAGCTGCAGCAGCTAGCGGATGATCCAGCATTGGATACCACCGCCCCATCCATGCCGAGAAGCAGCGTGGGTTCCGCCCCGGGCGACGCAGTAGTGCTGGATAGATACCCCGTGGATGACATCACGGAGAACACTAACTGCGAGCTACACTTCAAAATGAAGAACATATCCATGAAGGTGGCGGACGCCGTTGCTTTTTCAAATTCCCCCGAGGCAACCTTCCATTGCAACCCGATTCCAGCGGGCTATGCTCGTGTCTTGGTTGATGAGGTGGTGGACCCATATTCGGAGCTACAGCTTGACATTCCTGGAGGTGACGACGAGCACACATTGGGAGAGGCCATACATCGTGTCATCCTATGGAGAAAGGATTGCATCATCTTTCGAAGTCCGCCACCGAGTCAGCAGACTCCCGCTCCTCCAAGTCCACCAACGCGTGAGGCCACTCCTCCTCCTCCAAGTCCGGCAAAGTGTCAGGCCACTCCTCCTCCAAGTCCGACACAGCGTCAGACGTCCACTCCTCCTCCAAGTCCGGCACAACCTCAGGCCACTGCAAGTCCGGCACAGCTTCAGGCCACTCCTCCTCGTCCAACTCAGCCCCGTCAGCCGTCTCCGCCGCCTCAGCAATCGCAGAAGAGACACCCCGCAGCTATGGTGCGTAGCGGTACGAGTCGAGGTCATAGTACAGGAAGTACAGGCGGAGGCAAGCGATATAAATATGGTCCAAACCTCACTACTCCTCTTCCTGTGAGGGCTTACGACAGGACCGAGGAGCAAACCAATGCCATAGTGCAGGCAGAACTCGACGCCCATTTTGGACCGAAACCGCCACCGCCGCCAAGGGAGAAAGTGCCTGTGGAAGTAGTTGACCACTTCATTCGTATGGCTCAACCACCAGCTCCTAAGCCTGTTGACACAGACTATGAGCGCCACATCAGGAAGTTACATCGACGACGTCTACAGAAGGAGGCGAGCTCGAGCTCGAGCAAACAACAAGCAGCTGTCAAAAAATGCGGGAAAACCGTTGCCCAGCTGGGAAAACAGGCGGCGCAATCGATCCCCCCGCTTGTTGTGCCGCCAACAACACGTGACAGTACGCGCGCCCAATATTATTGTGGCCAAACAGTTTACGTTCCCGAGGTGGGCGATGTGGTAATAACCCAGGAGCATATAATGCAGGCTGAAGAACTCAAGATCACTGTTGGACAACTCCTCGAGATCGAGGACATGCCTGGGATTACAGAGGAGGAAATAAAACGGAAATATGTCCGGGGCCAACCTTTGGTCGAGCCAGAAGATGTCAACAAGCTCCCAACGAGAATGTATGAATTGCATCAATGGTACATGGACATTACCAAGAGATCCAATCGAGAGTCCCTCATGGTGTATGTCAAGAAGGATGATTACTACCATGAGAAAGCTGTGGCCGTTGAGTATCCTGAACTGTTTCAGTTATACAATCAAGACGCACTCGACAAATCTATCGTCAGTTGCTATTGTCTGTAAGTGATTTCTTTCTGTAATTTAAGTCTCAAGCTAGCTGTAGTGATCCTTTTGATCAATCATTACCTGTAATTATCCTCACTATATTCTTTTCTGTGGTATTATGCAGGATGAAGATGTATGAAATGAGAAAAGGTGGACGCTATGGCATTGGGTTCATTGACCCAAACACCGTTAATGAATACACATGGAAAATAAACAAGCATCAAGAAAAAGAGGTAGAGGACAGCATGCTAGAGTTCTTGAAGCGCCTCAAATACAATGAAGATATACTACTTCCTTACAACTTCCAGTGAGTCACACTTTCTTGTACTACAAATTCTCTGTTTTTGCCTACTAGCTAGCTAGCTACATGTTTTTGCTTACATATGCCCGCTTAATTAAGACATGCAAACGTGTGTGCATGCAGATTTCACTGGATCTTGTGTATCATTAAAGTTGACGCCGGAACAGTTGAAATACTGGACTCGCTACTTAAAAAACAAAGTGACTATAACATCTTGTTTGGGATAGTCAACAGGTAATTTCAATCATTATTAACTATATATCTCGGCCTATTTAGTAATTCGTCATTTCATGATATGAACTATTTAATAACCCCTTTATTCATTTTCTTTGTCGGCGGGCAGGGCTTGGGCAAGGTTCATCAGCGTCACGGAAGGCGAATGGAAACCAAAGCTGAAATGGTTTCGATCCAAGGTAAGTAATTAAGTAGTACTAGCTAGCTAGCTAGCTAGCTGCCATCTCTTTAATTATCATGCTTGATTAATTATTATCTGATCAAATTAAATTCCATTCTCGTAATAAAGGCCCTGAAGCAGGCGCAGGGGACTGATCTGTGTGCATTCTGCGTTTGCGAGAACATTCGCATGATGGCGTCCGAAAGGAGCAGATCTCAAAGACAGGAATGGGTACGCTTGTCAGAACACTATTCACAATTTTTACACCATTATCGATATCTAGTCACACAACTAATACACATGCATATTGATCTCCTTCTTAACAGTTCAAAGAGGTGCAGGACAAGCTCCTAGAAACGGAGCGCGTAGAAGCACTTCAAGAGGAAATAGCGGGATTTTTGCTCGACCAGGTCATAAATCCGAAGGGAGAATACTATTACCCGCTACCGCCCCCATGAACCACTTCCAATTGTCATCGTGCTCCGAAGGCACCAATTAGGCTAATGCCACTGGCTCCGAAGGCAACATGCATATGTAGGAGAAATTGTATATAGCTATACATGTGTGTATGTGTGAATTAATATGGTTTGTGAGACATTGATGATATATATATGATTGGTTCTACTAGAAATTTTATATATATATATATGCATAACGTGTACAATGTGTAGTACCGTAAAATACAAGCAAACGAAAAAGAATTAAAATGGAAAACACAAAATTAAATGAAAAAGAAATCATAAAACCAAAAACCCCCCAAACATTTTAGTACCGGTTGGTGTTACCAACCGGTACTAAAGGGCTCCCGGCCCCCGGAGCTGGCTCGTGGCACGTGGTTGCCCTTTAGCACCGGTTCGTGCTGAACCGGTACTAAAGGGGGGGGGCTTTAGTGCCGAAATGTTAGTGCCGGTTCCTAAACCGGCACTAAAGGGCCTTACGAACCGGTGCTATTGCCCGGTTCTGCACTAGTGGATGGAGATCAAGGTGTCGCGCCGGTGACGATGGTGATCATGACGGTGCTTCGGAGATGGAGATCACAAGCACAAGTTGATGATGGCCATATCATATCACTTATATTGATTGCATGTGATGTTTATCTTTTATGCATCTTATCTTGCTTTGATTGACGGTAGCATTATAAGATGATCTCTCACTAAATTATCAAGAAGTGTTCTCCCTGAGTATGCACCGTTGCGAAAGTTCTTCGTGCTGAGACACCACGTGATGATCGGGTGTGATAGGCTCTACGTTCAAATACAATGGGTGCAAAACAGTTGCACGCGCGGAATACTCAGGTTATACTTGACGAACCAAGCATATACAGATATGGCCTCGGAACACGGAGACCGAAAGGTCGAGCGTGAATCATATAGTAGATATGATCAACATAGTGATGTTCACCAATGAAACTACTCCATCTCACGTGATGATCGGACATGGTTTAGTTGATTTGGATCACGTAAACACTTAGAGGATTAGAGGGATGTCTATCTAAGTGGGAGTTCTTTGAGTAATATGATTAATTGAACCTAAATTTATCATGAACTTAGTACTAGATAGTATCTTGCTTGTTTATGTATGTTTGTAGATAAATAGCCCGTGCTGTTGTTCCGTTGAATTTTAATGCGTTCCTTGAGAAAGCAAAGTTGAAAGATGATGGTAGCAATTACACGGACTGGGTCCGTAACTTGAGGGTTATCCTCATTGATGCACAGAAGAATTACGTCCTGGAAGCACCGCTGGGTGCCAGGCCTGCTGCTGGAGCAACACCAGATGTTGTGAACGTCTGGCAGAACAAAGCTGATGACTACTCGATAGTTCAATGTGCCATGCTTTACGGCTTAGAACCGGGACTTCAACGACGTTTTGAACGTCATGGAGCATATGAGATGTTCCAGGAGTTGAAGTTAATATTTCAAGCAAATGCCCGGATTGAGAGATATGAAGTCTCCAATAAGTTCTATAGCTACAAGATGGAGGAGAACAGTTCTGTCAGTGAGCATATACTCAAAATGTCTGGGTATAATAATCACTTGATTCATATGGGAGTTAATCTTCCAGATGATTGCGTCATTGACAGAATTCTCCAATCACTACCACCAAGCTACAAGAGCTTCGTGATGAACTATAATATGCAAGGGATGAATAAGACTATTCCCGAGCTCTTCGCAATGCTGAAAGCTGCGGAGGTAGAAATCAAGAAGGAGCATCAAGTGTTGATGGTCAACAAGACCACTAGTTTCAAGAAAAAGGGCAAAGGGAAGAAGAAGGGGAACTTCAAGAAGAACAACAAACAAGTTGCTGCTCAAGAGAAGAAACCCAAGTCTGGACCTAAGCCTGAAACTGAGTGCTTCTACTGCAAGCAGACTGGTCACTGGAAGCGGAACTGCCCCAAGTATTTGGCGGATAAGAAGGATGTCAAGGTGAACAAAGGTATATGTGATATACATGTTATTGATGTGTACCTTACTAATGTTCGCAGTAGCACCTGGGTATTTGATACTGGTTCTGTTGCTAATATTTGCAACTCAAAACAGGGACTACGGATTAAGCGAAGATTGGCTAAGGACGAGATGACGATGCGCGTGGGAAACGGTTCCAAAGTCGATGTGATCGCGGTCGGCACGCTACCTCTACATCTACCTTCGGGATTAATATTAGACCTAAATAATTGTTATTTGGTGCCAGCGTTGAGCATGAACATTATATCTGGATCTTGTTTGATGCAAGACGGTTATTCATTTAAATCAGAGAATATTGGTTGTTCTATTTATATGAGTAATATCTTTTATGGTCATGCACCCTTGAAGAGTGGTCTATTCTTATTGAATCTCGATAGTAGTAACACACATATTCATAATGTTGAAGCCAAAAGATGCAGAGTTGATAATGATAGTGCAACTTATTTGTGGCACTGCCGTTTAGGTCATATCGGTGTAAAGCGCATGAAGAAACTCCATACTGATGGACTTTTGGAACCACTTGATTATGAATCACTTGGTACTTGCGAACCGTGCCTCATGGGCAAGATGACTAAAACACCATTCTCCGGTACTATGGAGAGAGCAACAGATTTGTTGGAAATCATACATACAGATGTATGTGGTCCGATGAATATTGAGGCTCGTGGCGGATATCGTTATTTTCTCACCTTCACAGATGATTTAAGCAGATATGGGTATATCTACTTAATGAAACATAAGTCTGAAACATTTGAAAAGTTCAAAGAATTTCAGAGTGAAGTTGAAAATCATCGTAACAAGAAAATAAAGTTTCTACGATCTGATCGTGGAGGAGAATATTTGAGTTACGAGTTTGGTGTACATTTGAAACAATGCGGAATAGTTTCGCAACTCACGCCACCCGGAACACCACAGCGTAATGGTGTGTCCGAACGTCGTAATCGTACTTTACTAGATATGGTGCGATCTATGATGTCTCTTACTGATTTACCGCTATTGTTTTGGGGTTATGCTTTAGAGACGGCTGCATTCACGTTAAATAGGGCACCATCAAAATCCGTTGAGACGACGCCTTATGAACTATGGTTTGGCAAGAAACCAAAGTTGTCGTTTCTGAAAGTTTGGGGCTGCGATGCTTATGTGAAAAAGCTTCAACCTGATAAGCTCGAACCCAAATCGGAGAAATGTGTCTTCATAGGATAACCAAAGGAGACTATTGGATACACCTTCTATCACAGATCCGAAGGCAAGACTTTTGTTGCTAAGTTCGGAAACTTTCTAGAGAAGGAGTTTCTCTCGAAAGAAGTGAGTGGGAGGAAAGTAGAACTTGACGAGGTAACTGTACCTGCTCCCTTATTGGAAAGTAGTGCATCACAAAAAACTGTTTCTGTGACACCTACACCAATTAGTGAGGAAGCTAATGATAATGATCATAAAACTTCGAAACAAGATACTACTAAACCTCGTAGATCAACCAGAGTGAGATCCGCGCCAGAGTGGTACGGTAATCCAGTTCTGGAAGTCATGCTACTAGATCATGATGAATCTACGAACTATGAAGAAGCGATGGTGAGCCTAGATTCCGCAAGATGGCTTGAAGCCATGAAATCTGAGATGGGATCCATGTATGAGAACAAAGTATGGACTTTGGTTGACTTGCCCGATGATCGGCAAGCAATTGAGAATAAATGGATCTTCAAGAAGAAGACTGACGCCGACGGTAATATTACTGTCTACAAAGCTCGACTTGTCGCAAAAGGGTTTCGGCAAGTTCAAGGGATTGACTACGATGAGACCTTCTCACCCGTAGCGATGCTTAAGTCTGTCCGGATCATGTTAGCAATTGCCGCATTTTATGATTATGAAATTTGGCAGATGGATGTCTAAACTGCATTCCTGAATGGATTTCTGGAAGAAGAGTTGTATATGATGCAACCAAAAGGTTTTGTCGATCCAAAGGGAGCTAACAAAGTGTGCAAGCTCCAGCGATCCATTTATGGACTGGTGCAAGCCTCTCGGAGTTGGAATAAACGCTTTGATAGTGTGATCAAAGCATTTGGTTTTATACAGACTTTTGGAGAAGCCTGTATTTACAAGAAAGTGAGTGGGAGCTCTATAGCATTTCTGATATTATATGTGGATGACATATTACTGATTGGAAATGATATAGAATTTCTGGATAGCATAAAGGGATACTTGAATAAGAGTTTTTCAATGAAAGACCTCGGTGAAGCTGCTTACATATTAGGCATAAAGATCTATAGAGCTAGATCGAGACGTTTAATTGGACTTTCACAAAGCACATACCTTGACAAGATTTTGAAGAAGTTCAAAATGGATCAAGCAAAGAAAGGGTTCTTGCCTGTGTTACAAGGTGTGAAGTTGAGTAAGACTCAATGTCCGACCACTGCAGAAGATAGAGAGAAGATGAAAGATGTTCCCTATGCTTCAGCCATAGGATCTATCATGTATGCAATGTTGTGTACCAGAACTGATGTGTGCCTTGCTATAAGTATAGCAGGGAGGTACCAAAGTAATCCGGGAGTGGATCACTGGACAACGGTCAAGAACATCCTGAAGTACCTGAAAAGGACTAAGGATATGTTTCTCGTATATGGAGGTGACAAAGAGCTCATCGTAAACGATTACGTTGATGCAAGCTTTGACACTGATCCGGACGATTCTAAATCGCAAACCGGATACGTGTTTACATTAAACGGTGGAGCTGTCAGTTGGTGCAGTTCAAACAAAGCGTCGTGGCAGGATCTACGTGTGAAGCGGAATACATAGCTGCTTCGGAAGCAGCAAATGAAGGAGTCTGGATGAAGGAGTTCATATCCGATCTAGGTGTCATACCTAGTGCATCGGGTCCAATGAAAATCTTTTGTGACAATACTGGTGCAATTGCCTTGGCGAAGGAATCCAGATTTCACAAGAGAACCAAGCACATCAAGAGACGCTTCAATTCCATCCGGCATCTAGTCCAGGTGGGAGACATAGAGATTTGCAAGATACATACGGATCTGAATGTTGCATACCCATTGACTAAGCCTCTTCCACGAGCAAAACATGATCAGCACCAAGGCTCCATGGGTGTTAGAATCATTACTGTGTAATCTAGATTATTGACTCTAGTGCAAGTGGGAGACTGAAGGAAATATGCCCTAGAGGCAATAATAAAGTTATTATTTACTTCCTTATATCATGATAAAAGTTTATTATTCATGCTAGAATTGTATTAACCGGAAACATAATACATGTGTGAATACATAGACAAACAGAGTGTCACTAGTATGCCTCTACTTGACTAGCTCGTTAATCAAAGATGGTTATGTTTCCTAACCATGGACAAAGAGTTGTTATTTGATTAACGGGATCACATCATTAGTTGAATGATCTGATTGACATGACCCATTCCATTAGCTTAGCACCTGATCGTTTAGTATGTTGCTATTACTTTCTTCATGACTTATACATGTTCCTATGACTATGAGATTATGCAACTCCCGTTTGCCAGAGGAACACTTTGTGTGCTACCAAACGTCACAACGTAACTGGGTGATTATAAAGGAGCTCTACAGGTGTCTCCAAAGGTACATGTTGGGTTGGCGTATTTCGAGATTAGGATTTGTCACTCCGATTGTCGGAGAGGTATCTCTGGGCCCTCTCGGTAATGCACATCACTTAAGCCTTGCAAGCATTGTGACTAATGATTTAGTTGCGGGATGATGTATTACAGAATGAGTAAATAGATTTGCCGGTAACGAGATTGAACTAGGTATAGGATACCGACGATCGAATCTCGGGCAAGTAACATACCGATGACAAAGGGAACAACGTATGTTGTTATGCGGTCTGACCGATAAAGATCTTCGTAGAATATGTAGGAGCCAATATGGGCATCCAGGTCCCGCTATTGGTTATTGACCGGAGACGTGTCTCGGTCATGTCTACATTGTTCTCGAACCCGTAGGGTCCGCACACTTAAGGTTACGATGACAGTTATATTATGAGTTTATGCATTTTGATGTACCGAAGTTTGTTCGGAGTCCCGGATGTGATCACGGACATGACAAGGAGTCTCGAAATGGTCGAGACATAAAGATTGATATATTGGAAGCCTATGTTTGGATATCGGAAGTGTTCCGGGTGAAATCGGGATTTTACCGGAGTACCGGGAGGTTACCGGAACCCCCCGGGAGCTATATGGGCCATAGTGGGCCTTAGTGGAAAAGAGAAGAGGCAGCCCAAGATGGGCCGCGCGCCCCTCCCCTCCCTTGGTCCGAATAGGACAAGGAGAGGGGGCCGTCCACCCTCTCTCTTTTCCCCCCTCCGCGAATCCTATTCCAACTAGGATTGGGGGGGGGGGATCTACTCCCAGAGGGAGTAGGACTCTCCTGGCGCGCCTCTCCTAGGCCGGCCGCACCCCCCCTTTGGTCCTTTATATACGGAGGCAGGGGCACTCCAGAGACACACAAGTTGATCCACGTGATCTTACTCTTAGCCGTGTGCGGCGCCCCCAGCCACCATAGTCCTCGATAATATTGTAGCGGTGCTTAGGTGAAGCCCTGCGGCAGTAGTACATCAAGATCGTCACCACGCCGTCGTGCTGACGGAACTCTTCCCCGACACTTTGCTGGATCGGAGTCCGGGGATCGTCATCGAGCTGAACGTGCGCTAAAACTCGAAGGTGCCGTAGTTTCGGTGCTTGATCGGTCGGGCCGTGAAGATGTACGACTACATCAACCAAACGCTTCCGTTGTCGATCTACAAGGTATGTAGATCACACTCTCCCCTCGTTGCTATGCATCACCATGATCTTGCGTGTGCGTAGGAAATTTTTTGAAATTACTACGTTACCCAGCAGCTTTACCCCTAAGGCAATTGCGGCCTTCAAGCCTAATATTAGGCCTTCGTACTCCGCTATGTTGTTGGAGACCTTTTCTCTGTGCTGGAAGCAGAGTTGTACGGCGTAGTAGAGTTTGTCCTGGGTAGGGGATACGAGCACTATGCCAGCTCCCGCACCATGTCGGGAGAATGCCCCATCGAAGTACATGACACAGCCATCCGGTGCTTCACTTCCCGGGGAAAGTGATCGGTCTTCGCCTGCCTCGAGACCCGGCGCTTCTGCCCATTCTGCCACGAAATCCGCAAGTGCGGCTCCCTTGATGACTCTGGTCATACTAAATTCTAGCTGAAATGCATGTAGTTCAATGTTCCATTCAGCAACCCTCCCAGCTGAGTTGGGGCTCCTGAGTACTCTTTCCAAGGGGTATGCTGAGACGACTTTGATGGGATGGCCTTGGAAGTAGTGGCGCAGCTTGCGTGAGGCCACTAGTAGCGCGAGGAGGAGTTTTTGAGGCATGGGATACCGTGCCCTCGCGTCCTGTAGCACCATGCTGACGAAGTACACGGGATGCTTGACGAGGTTGAGGGTGCTGGCACAGCTTGCGTCCTCCAGAGGTCGAGGAGTCTCTTGAGACGACGGAGCCCCCAGTGCTTGGTCGCCTGAAGAGGCCTCTCCTGCTCCAGGTGCGTTCTCCTGCTGCGGCTGTTCCTTTCTGGCTGCGGTTGCGGCCTTCGCGAGGCCCTCCCGGCTCTGCTTTGCTTCAGTTCAGACGGTCGATGCGGCCTTGGCACAACGCTCGTCCCTGACCGCCACCAGGGCTGTGCTAGCGGAGTAAGGGGTGGCCGCAAGGTAGAGCACTAGGGGCTCCCGAGGACGCAGAGCTACCATCACTGGTGGGCTGGTAAAGTACCTCTTGAGGTCTTGGAATGCCTTGTCGGCCTCTTTAGTCCATTCGAAGGGGCCCTTTACTTCATTAGCTTGAAGAAGGGCAGGGCTCGCTCCTCCAGCTTGGAGATGAAGCGCCCCAGCGCAGTTACATGCCCGGTGAGCTTCTGTATTTCTCTAAGGGTCCTTGGCGGGCTCATGTCTTCGACTGCATTGACCTTCTCTGGGTTGGCCTCGATGCCCCTGTGGGACACGAGGAAACCCAGGAGCTTGCTCAAGGGGACTCCAAACATGCACTTCTCCGGGTTGAGCCGTAGGTCCACTTCGTTGAGGCTCGCAAAGGTTTCTTCCAGGTCCTGTATCAGGGTTCTTGCCTCACGAGACTTCACCACAATGTCATCGACGTAAGCTTCAGCGTTCCTCCCGAGCTGCCGGCCTAAGGCGATGTGCATCAGCCGCTGAAAGTTCGCGCCTACATTGCGCAACCCAAATGGCATGCACGTATAGCAGTACACTCCACACGGGGTCAAGAAAGCCGTCTTTTCCACGTCTTCTACCGCCATCTTGATCTGGTGATAGCCCAAGAAGGCATCTAGGAAGCACAATAGGTCACACTCTGCGGTGGAGTCGACTATCTGGTCAATGTGGGGGAGCGGAAATGGATCCTGCGGGAAGGCCTTGTTGAGGTTGGTGAAGTCGACACACATGTGCTCCTTTCCTCCCTTTTTTGGCACAACAACCGGATTAGCCAGCCAATCAGGGTAGCGGACCTCGTGGATAACTCCTGCCACCTCTAGCTTCTGGGTCTCTTGAACGATGAAAGCCTGTTTCTCAGTGGACTGCCGCCTCGCCTTCTGCTTCACGGGGCACACATTGGGGCACACATTGAGGTGATGCTAAATCACTTTCCTTGGGACCCCTGCTAACTGATCAGGTTCCCACGCGAACACCTTCTTGTTCGCATGCAGGAACCTCACCAGGGCCTTCTCCTGCTCGGGCTCGAGGTTGGCCCCTATGGTGAAGGTGGCGCTAGTGGACATGTCCTCGTCGACTGGTACCTGCTTGGTTTCCACCTTGTCTTGGGTGAATATCTGCTTCTTTTTAGCCGGCGCAGCCCCCTTGGGCTCAAGGGCATCGGTGCTAGTGGGCTGCGCCACCGCGGCCACCCTGAAAACAAGCTGGAGCACTTGCAGCGCATCCCCTGTGTCTCCTGACACAGTGAGGACGCCTCTGCTCCCAGGCATCTTCATGAGGTTGTACGCCGGGTGAGTTGCTGCCATGAACCGAGCCAAGGCCGGATAGCCGAGGATGGAGTTGTAGGGGAGGCCAATGGGGGCGATGTCGAAGTCGATCAGTTCCGTGCGGAAGTTGTCGTAGGTGCCGAAGGTCACTGGGAGGCGGATCTGTCCCAAGGAGGCGGTGGAACCGGCTCTGACGCACGAGAAAGGCCTGCTGGGTTGGAGCCGCTCTGTCGGCACATGGAGGAGGCTGAAGGCCTCCACCGAGAGCATGTTGAGGCCGACACCACCGTCGATGAGGGTCCTGGTGACGGACACTTGGCAGATGGTGGGGGTGCACAGCATCGGGAGCGCGCCCGAACCGATGGGGTTGAAGGGGTGATCCTCCGAGTCGAAGGTTAGATCAACCTCAGGCGCCACCCAGCCCGGGGGGGCTTCTCGGCACTTGGAGGCAATGTTGATCCGGCGGGTGAACGGCTTGACGTGATGGCTCAAGGGTGGTGCCTGGGAGCCACCCAGGAGAGCTGCGACGACAGGCGGCGCTGGTGCGGCAAAACGGGCGAGGAAGAGGTCGCGCAGCTCCTCCCAGGAGGTGACAGAAGTCGTCGGCAGGTGGAGGAGCCACACGCGCGGGACGCCGGTGAGGGCCATGGGTAACCAATTGGCCCTCACCCGGTCGTCGCCCTGGCTCTGAGGACGGCCTCCTCGTACGCCAGTAGGAAAATCATCGGGTCTGTCGCGCCATTGTAGCGTAGCGGCATCTCGGGCTTGAACTTGCGCGGCCACTGCACCTGTCGCAAGGCAGGGGCCAAGGCCCAGAGCCCCCTGGCCCCAGTGCCGGCATCCGTTGCTGGAGCGGACGGCGTGTTGTTCGCCATGAGGGCGGGATGCGATGTTGGGGGAGAGCAGGTCGTCAGGAGGGAGAACTCCGGCGCACCCCTACCTGGTGCGCCAAATGTCGGATTTCGGGTTCCGGCAGACCCTTGAGGTTCGAACACTGGGGTGCGCACGGAGATCTCTCCCCTACCGATCTACGTTCAATCTCCTCGCATGATTATGCTGGAAACAACGAACAACACAAGGGACACGAGGTTTATACTGGTTCGGGCCACCGTTGTGGTGTAATACCCTACTCCAGTGTGTGGTGTGGTGGATTGCCTCAGGGGCTGATGATGAACAGTACAAGGGAAGAACAGCCTCGCGAGAGGTGTTCTTGAGCTGGTGCGATGAACTCCTTTGGTGAGTTCAGTCGCCTCTCTCCTCTCTCTGCTGGGGTTCTACCAGATCTCTAGATGTCTCTCTACTTTGTGGTGGCTAGCTCTATTTATAGAGGCCCTGGGCCTCTCCCCAAATAATGAGTGGGAAGGGCACCGACAATTGGCCATTTTGAAGGGGAACATCTAGTACAAGTTATCCTAACCAAAGGTGGTCTTCGGCTGCCAAAAGCACTGGTGATGACGCCGTCTTGGGCTCCATGGTAACCTCCATCCTGCCCTCTGTTGGTCTTGGTCTCGTTGCACCAGAATGGTAACCTTTGCCCGATGCCTTGGCCTGTGCTTGCCCCCTTTGCACTAGAGGGGAAACAAGGACACTGCGCAGGCCGGCGCCCGCCTGGCGCCCGCCTGGTCTCGATTGTCATGGCTTGCGTCACGGGCTCCTCACGAGGTACCCCTGCCTTGATCTCTTCGCCTCCTCGCGAGCCCGCCTGATGAGGCTACCTCTGAGGAAGCTTTCTGTCGTCCGCCCCGCGAGGCTCGGTCCCTCACAAGGCTCTTGAGCTTGAGCTGATGAAGATGGGCCACACTGGGCCCCCACTTGAGCCACGCCGCAGGCAGACAAGTCTGGGGACCCCCGTTCCTAGAACGCCGACAGCGGCACATTCATGCGTATGATTCAGAAGTGCCTGCTCACTCAAATCAGTCGGAATGTGGAAGCATACATGGATGGCATCATGGTTAAGTCACGAAAAGGTTCCGACCTGCTGACTGACCTCGCTGAAACATTTGCCAACCTAAGAAGGTATGATATCAAGCTTAACCCGTCGAAGTGTACATTTGGAGTTCCAGGCGGAAAGTTACCCGGTTTCCTCGTTTCCGAACGCGGAGTTGATGCTAACCTAGAGAAGGTTGGTGCAATACTCCGAATGAAAAGCCCTGTGCGCATACACGACGTTCAGAAGCTTACTTGTTGTTTGGTGCTACCTCTTGAGCACTGCGTTGGTTTTCCCCGAAGAGAAGGGATGATGCAGCAAAGTAGCGTAAGTATTTCCCTCAGTTTTTGAGAACCAAGGTATCAATCCAGTAGGAGGCTACGCGCGAGTCCCTCGTACCTGCAAAAAACCAATAACTCCTCACAACCAACGCGATAAGGGGTTGTCAATCCCTTCACGGTCACTTACGAGAGTGAGATCAGATAGATATGATAAGATAATATTTTTGGTATTTCTGTGATAAAGATGCAAAGTAAAATGAAAGGCAAATGAAAATAACTAAGGATCGGAAGATTAATATGATGAAGATAGACCCGGGGGCCATAGGTTTCACTAGTGGCTTCTCTCAAGAGCATAGGTATTTTACGGTGGGTGAACGAATTACTGTAGATCAATTGATAACATTGAGCATAGTTATGAGAATATCTAGGTATGATCATGTATATAGGCATCACGTCCGAGACAAGTAGGCCGACTCCTGCCTGCATCTACTACTATTACTCCACTCATCGACCGCTATCCAGCATGCATCTAGAGTATTAAGTTCATGAAAACAGAGTAACACCTTAAGCAAGATGACATGATGTAGAGGGATAGATTCATGTAATATGATAAAACCCCATCTTGTTATCCTCGATGGCAACAATACAATACGTGCCTTTCTGCCCATACTATCACTGGGAAAGGACACCGCAAGATTGAACCCAAAGCTAAGCACTTCTCCCATTGCAAGAAAGATCAATCTAGTAGGCCAAACCAAACTGATAAATTCGAAGAGACTTGCAAAGATAACAAATCATACATAAAAGAATTCAGAGGAGATTCAAATAGTGTTCATAGATAATCTTGATCATAAACCCACAATTCATCGGTCTCAACAAACACACCGCAAAAAAGAAGATTACATCGAATAGATCTCCACAAGAGAGGGGGAGAACATTGTATTGAGATCCAAAAAGAGAGAAGAAGCCATCTAGCTAATAACTATGGACCCGAAGGTCTGAGGTAAACTACTCACACTTCATCGGAGAGGCTATGGTGTTGATGTAGAAGCCCTCCGTGATGGATGCCCCCTCCGACGGAGCTCCAAAACAGGCCCCAAGATGGGATCTCGTGGATATAGAAAGTTACGGCGGTGGAATTAGGGTTTTGGCTCCATATCTGATCATTTGGGGGTTGATAACCCACAAGTATAGGGGATCGCAACAGCTTTCGAGGGTAGAGTATTCAACCCAAATTTATTGATTCGACACAAGGGGAGCCAAAGAATATTCTCAAGTATTAGCAGCTGAGTTGTCAATTCAACCACACTTGGAAACTTAGTATTTGCAGCAAGGTGTTTAGTAGCAAAGTAATATGATAGTGGTGGTAGCAGCAACAAAAGTAAAGACAACAAAAGTAATGTTTTTGGTATTTTGTAGTGATTGTAACAGTAGCAACGGGAAAGTAAATAAGCGAGAACCAGTATATGGAAAACTCGTAGGCACCGGATCAGTGATGGATAATTATGCCGGATGCGGTTCATCATGTAACAGTCATAACATAGGGTGACACAGAACTAGCTCCAATTCATCAATGTAATGTAGGCATGTATTCCGTATATAGTCATACGTGCTTATGGAAAAGAACTTGCATGACATCTTTTGTCCTACCCTCCCGTGGCAGCGGGGTCCTATTGGAAACTAAGGGATATTAAGGCCTCCTTTTAATAGAGAACCGGAACAAAGCATTAGCACATAATGAATACATGAACTCCTCAAACTATGGTCATCACCGGGAGTGGTCCCGATTATTGTCACTTCGGGGTTGCCGGATCATAACACATAGTAGATGACTATAGACTTGCAATATAGGATCAAGAACTCACATATATTCATGAAAACATAATAGGTTCAGATCTGAAATCATGGCACTCGGGCCCTAGTGACAAGCATTAAGCATAGCAAAGTCATAGCAACATCAATCTCAGAACATAATGGATACTAGGGATCAAACCCTAACAAAACTAACTCGATTACATGATAAATCTCATCCAACCCATCACCGTCCAGCAAGCCTACGATGAAATTACTCACGCACGGCGGTGAGCATCATGAAATTGGTGATGGAGGATGGTTGATGATGACGACGGCGACGAATCCCCCTCTCCGGAGCCCCGAACGGACTCCAGATCAGCCCTCCCTAGAGGTTTTAGGGCTTGGCGGCGGCTCCGTATCGTAAAACACGATGATTTCTTCTCCCTGATTTTTCTCTCTCCGAAAGCAAATATATAGAGTTGGAGTTGGCGTCGGAGGGCATCCAAGGGGCCCACGAGGTAGGGGGCGCGCCCTGGGGGGGCGCCCCCTACCCTCGTGAGAAGGGTGTGGGCCCCCTGGTCTTCATCTTTGGCGAGGATTTTTTATTATTTTTTCCAAGATGTTCCGTGGAGTTTCAGGTCATTCCGAGAATATTTGTTTTCTTCACATAAAACAACACCATGGCAATTCTGCTGAAAACAGCGTCAGTCCAGGTTAGTTCCATTCAAATCATACAAGTTAGAGTCCAAAACAAGGGCAAAAGTGTTTGGAAAAGTAGATACAACAGAGACGTATCAACTCGCCCAAGCTTAAACCCTTGCTTGTCCTCAAGCAATTCAGTTGACAAACTGAAAGAAAGAAAGAAAAACTTTTACAAACTCTTTTGCTCTTGTTGTTGTAACTATGTCAAGCCAGCATTCAAGTTTTCAGCATAGATCATAACTAACCACATTTGCAATAATTCTCAAGTCTCACAATTACTCACATCAATAGCATAATCAACTAGCAAGTCATAATAATAAATCTCGGATGACAACACTTTCTCAAAACAACCACAATATGATATAACAAGATGGTATCTCGCTAGCCCTTTCTGAGACTGAAAACATAAATGCAGAGCACCTTTAAAGATCAAGGACTAACTAGACATTGTAATTCATGGTAAAAGAGATCCAATCATAGTCATACCCAATATAAATTAACGGTGATGAATGCAAATGACGGCTGTGCTCTCCAGCTAGTGCTTTTTAATAAGAGGGTGATGACTCAACATAAAAGTAAATGGATAGGCCCTTCACAGAGGGAAGCAGGAATTTGTAGAGGTGCCAGAGCTCGGTCTTGAAATAGAGATAAATTGTATTTTGAGCGGTATACTTTCATTGTCAACGTAACAACTAAGAGATGGCGATATCTTCCATGCTAAACACATTATAGGCGATTCCCAAACAGAATGGTAAAGTTTATACTCCCCCTCCACCAACAAACATCAATCCATGGCTTGCTCGAAACAATGAGTGCCTCCAACATACATCAGGTCCCAGGGGGAGTTTTGTTTGCAATTAATTTTGATTTAGTTTGCATAAAGCATGGGACTGGGCATCCCGGTGACCAGCCATTTTCTCGTGAGTGAGGAGTGGAGTCCACTCCTCTTGAGAATAACCCACCTAACACAGAAGATAAGGACAACCTTGGTTGATATATGAGCTATTCGAGCATACAAAACAGAATGTTTATTTGAAGGTTTAGAGTTTGGCACATACAAATTTACTTAGAACGGCAGGTAGATACCGCATATAGGAAGGTATGGTGGACTCATCTGGAATAACTTTGGGGTTTAAGGTATTGGATGCACAAGCAGTATTCCCGCTTAGTATAAGTGAAGGCTAGCAAAAGACTGGGAAGCGACCAACTAGAGAGCAACAATAACCATGTACATGCATTAAAATTAATAAACATTGGATGCAAGCATGAGTAGGATATAATCCACCATGAACATAAATATCGTGAAGGCTATGTTGATTTGTTTCAACTACATGCATGAACATGTGCCAAGTCAAGTCACTTAAATCATTCAAAGGAGGATACCACCCCATCATACCACATCATAATCATCTCAATAGCATGTTGGCATACAAGGTAAACCATTATAACTCATAGCTAATCAAGCATGGCACAAGCAACTATGATCTCTAATCGTCATTGCAAACATGTTTATTCATAATAAGCTAAATCAAGAACGAGGGACTCATCATATTTACAAAAACAAAAGAGGTCAAGTTCATACCAGCTTTTCTCATCTCAGTCAGTCCATCATATATCATCATAATTGCCTTTCACTTGCACGACCGAACGGTGTGAATAATAATAAGAGTGTACATGCCTTGGACTAAGATGGAATCTGCGAGCATTGAATAAACAGGAGAAGACAAGGCAATATGGGCTCTCGGTTAAATCAACAATAATGCATATAAGAGCCACTTTAACAATTTAATTATGGTCTTCTCCTACCGACCCCCAAAGAAAAGAAAATAAATAAAACTATTTACACGGGAAAGCTCCCAACAAGCAAAAGAAGAACGAGAAATATTTTTGGGTTTTCTTTTTAATTATTACTACTACAACAGAAAAATAAACTACTACTATTTTTTTGGTTTTTCTTAAGGTTGAACAAACACACAAGAAGAAAGCAGGAAAAAGAAAATAAACTAGCATAGGTATGACAGTGAAAAAGTATGAGCACCGACATTTCGCAATGAGTGTGTGTGAGCATAAATATAATGTCGGTGAGAAATACGTACTCCCCCGAGCTTAGGCTTTTGGCCTAAGTTGGTTTATGGCCACGGCTGGCCTGGCGGATATCCATAATAATAGTTGTTGGGGTCGTACTGTGATGAGGAGGAATAGCTGGGATCGGACTGATGTGCAGCGGTTATCGCCTGCTGAGCTGCAGCGTGGAGTCGAGCTACCTCCGCTCTCCTCTCGTACTCTTCTGCCTCCTCTCTGGTAATAACATATCTTCCTTTTGTCTGTGAATCAAAGAAGGCAGGAGCAGGGAGAGTAATACGGAAAACATGTCGTTTATCAAAAATTAAACGATATAAGAGAGGTGATTCAGGCCTCTCGACAAATTGGTGCGAAGCCATAGAGTCATAATCTAAATATGCAGGAGGTAACTCCATATCACCCTCACGGATGTCTATCTCAAGAAAACGAGCTAAGCGGGTTGCATAAATTCCTCCAAAGAAATCTCCATTATGTCTATTATGATGTAACCTACGAGCTATAATGGCTCCCATATGATAAGATTGGTCTCCTAACACAGCACTCCTAAGAATGCTAAGATCAGGGACACACATGTGACATGCTTCATCCTTAGCATTTATGCATCCACCAATGAAGAGAGCAAAATAATGTATAGCAGGAAAGTGAATGCTCCCTATGGTAGCATGCGTTATATCTCTAGATTCCCCCACAGTTATACTAGCAAGAAAGTTTCTAAATTCAGATTTAGGGGGATCCCTAACACTACCCCATGATGGAAGTTCGCAAGCAGAAGTGAAATCCTCTAGGTCCATGGTATAAGATTTGTCATAAAGATCAAACATGACTGAAGGACAATTACGCGAAGATGAATACTCAAACCTCCTCACAAATGAACTTGTGAGATCATGATACTGGGGACATTTGTTAGCCTCAAAATCTTCAAGACCGGCATTGCACAAATATGCTTTGAATTTTTCTTTAATCCCCGCACGGTCCATAAAATTTTCCGACGGCCATTCGCAAGGCCGTACTGGAGCGTCTCTTGGTGGATCCTCGTCAGCATCGTGCATAGCAATCCTGGGTCCTTGCTTGTTAGAGGAACCACCTTGGAACATCTTCCTAAACATATTGTTTTTCTCTGAAAAATTCTGAATTTTTTAGTAACTTCAAAATAAAAGTAAACCAACTTCAATAAAACTAATAGCAACTACTCCTACAAGTGCCTAGAGCCTATATCAAGCATTAGAACTACTTGGAACCATATAAATTTGACATGCAAGCTCAAGAACATGGTCACCTATGCAGCACAAATTTGCAAAGAATAAAGCACTAGAACAAAAACTAATTGGACCAATGGAGGAGTCACATACCAACGAACAATCTCCCCAAGTAGTTTTGCGAGAGGTGCTTTGAGCAAGGAGATCGAAAATCACAGCAAAAGTGGATGGAACTCGTGCTTGAGTTGGTTTTTCGGGTTTGTGTGAGACAGAGGAATAAGATGGGTGCTGGGATAAGTGGAGGAGGGCCACCGTGGGCCCACGAGGCAGGGGGCGTGCCCTATAGGGGTGGCGAGCCCACCACCCTTGTGGCCAGGTGGCAGCTCCTCCCGCGGTAATTTTTGCACAGTAAATCCTCAAATATTCCCGAAAAAATCATATTAAATTGGCATGTCATTCTGAGGACTTTTATTTTTGGGATATTTTTATATTGCATGGATAAGTCAGGTAACAGACAGAAAATACTATTTTTACTTTATTTAATATAAATAACAGAAAGGAAAAGCGGGGTACAACAGTTTGTGCTTCTAGTTTCATCCATCTCATGCTCATCAAAAAGAATCCACTAACAAGGTTGATCAAGTCTTGTTAACAAACACATTCCGATAATCATGAAACCGGAGAAATTTCGAATGACACTAAGTTACCTCAACGGGGATATGCACATCCCCAATAATACGAATATCATATTTCTTCTTGACAGTAGGAAGAGGAAATTCAAAACCTCCAAATATAATCGATGGAATTTTTCCAATAGAGTTGATACTATGAACTTGAGGTTGTTTCCTCGGAAAGTGTACCGTATGCTCATTACCATCAACATGAAAAGTGACATTGCCTTTGTTGCAATCAATAACAGCCCCTGCAGTATTAAGAAAAAGTCTTCCAAGAATAATAGACATACTATCATCCTCGGGAATATCAAGAATAACAAAGTCCATTAAAATAGTAACGTTTGCAACCACAACAGGCACATCCTCACAGATACCGACAGGTATAGCAGTTGATTTATCAGCCATTTGCAAAGATATTTCAGTAGGTGTCAGCTTATTCAAGTCAAGTCTACGATATAAAGAGAGAGGCATAACACTAACACCAGCTCCAAGATCACATAAAGCAGTTTTAATATAATTTCTTTTAATGGAGCAAGGTATAGTAGGTACTCCGGGGTCTCCAAGTTTCTTTGGTATTCCACCCTTAAAAGTATAATTAGCAAGCATGGTGGAAATTTCAGCTTCCGGTATCTTTCTTTTATTAGTAATGATATCCTTCATATATTTAGCATAAGGATTTGTTTTGAGCACATCAGTTAATCTCATACGCAAAAAGATAGGCCTAATCATTTCAGCAAAGCGCTCAAAATCCTCATCATCCTTTTTCTTGGATGGTTTCGGAGGAAAAGGCATGGGTTTCTGAACCCAAGGTTCCCTTTCTTTACCATGTTTCCTAGCAACAAAGTCTCTTTTATCATAACATTGATTCTTTGATTGTGGGTTATCAAGATCAACAGCAGGTTCAACTTCTACATCATTGTCATTACTAGGTTGAGCATCATCATGAACATCATCATTAATATTTTCATTAGGTTCATGTTCATTACCAGATTGTGTTTCAACATCATACATAGAAATATCATTTGGATTATCAGGTGGTTCAGCAATAGGTTCACTAGAAGTTTGCACAGTTCTATCATTTTTCTTCTTCTTCTTTTTAGAAGAACTAGGAACATCAATATTATTTCTTTGAGAATCTTGCTCGATTCTCTTAGGGTGGCCTTCAGGATACAAAGGTTCCTGAGTCATTCTACCAGTTCTAGTAGCCACTCTAACAGCATAATCATTTTTCTTACTATTCATTTCATCAAGCACTTCTTTTTGAGCCTTAAGTACTTGTTCTACTTGAGTGGTAACCATAGAAGCATGTTTGCTAACAAGTTTAAGTTCACCTTTAATATTAGCCATATAATCACCCAAGCGTCTAATCATATAACCATTTTCTTTTAATTGTCTACCAAAATAAGCATTAAAGTCGTCTTGCTTAAACATAAAGTTATCAAACTCATCCAAGCACTGACTAGCAATTTTAGTAGGAGGGACTTCAGCTTTATCATATCTATAGAGAGAATTTACCTTTACTACCTGTGTCAGGATATCGGGATCAGGAGTGTCGGAGTAATGGGCCACGGGTAGGCCAACCCGAGTCCCACAACCTTTCAAGACATCGGGGCAGGCTGCGCCCCTAAGACTCCGGGACGAAGAGCCGCCTCCTGAGGAGTCGACGGCAGGGCGGCCGACTGCCCGCTCACGACCGAGTCCCAGGGACGACTTCCAGAGAAGCCGGCTTTGGGGAGTCGACCGGCGACTCCAACAAATCATGACCTCATCGAAGGGGACGGGGCAGAGGCGTGGCTACAGTGAAGCCCACTCCCGCCCCTTACCAAGGGCAGGCATGGCCACAACACGCCGTACCCGGGAAGATCTCCGTGCGGCGTGGCACTGTTGCCCGGCCGGCCCTGACATCAGCACCACAGTACCAAGTCCTGCGCCCACGACGGCTTGTCTGTACGGCCCGGAGGCAGCAGGGCCCACCAGTCAGCAAGACCTCAGGAGACGGCGGGAGAACCGCCAGTCGGATCCGTCGGGAGTCGGCTCAGGGGAGTCGGCAGAGCCCTCCCCCGGGGCCCACGCGCCATTAATCAAGATGAGATGGCGAGTGGCCACAGTGATCGCCCGCCAGGCGGCGGGGCTGTTGCCACGACCCCTTGACCAAGCCTGTGTCATCAGAAGTACGGCTACAGTAATCAGCAGCCGGCAAGACCCGCCCGCGGCGGACGCGGCCTGTCGGCTCCATACCAGACCAGTCGGCGGGGCCCACCAGTCGGCGGGCCCCAACAGTCGACGGAGAAGTCGGAGGTCGGAGGCACTGACGGATGGGCCCGCGCCCAGACGAATTACCATTGTACCCCTGGGGGGTAGGCCTATATAAACCCCCCAGGGCACCCATGTAAAGGGTTGGAACCTGGTAGCTCTAGACCATACCAGATAGAAGGAGAGAGCTAGCCTTGCCCTCTCCTACCTCTAAGAAATAGCTCAAGGAGCAACCGTGTAAACGCTTGGCCATAGTGATCATGCGGAGACCCCGCAGAGCAGCAGTAGGGGTATTATCTCCCCGGAGAGCCCCGAAGCTGGGTAAGATTCGCCGGCGTGCATGTCTTCGCCTCATCCCGTTTCCAGGCACCGGCGACGTTCTACTCGCCCCCACCATGATAAGCCATCCCTTGGCATATGTCGCACCAAACCCACGACATTTGGCGCCCACCGTGGGGCATGGTGCACCGCCGTCCGGAGATCTGTTCTGGACGGGAACCCTTTTCCTCCCTGGCGAGCGCAGCCAGCCAGGCACGCCAGGCGAAGTTCGCATCGACGTGCTGCACGGTGTTGAGATCGCCTGCGCAGCCAGCTCCTTGGCCGAACTTGTCGGCGAGGTCCGCCTCTCTGACGAACCTGCGTCCGACGCAGGCGCGAGCGGCCCCGAGAACCTCCTCGCGGGCCTCCTCGATCAACTCCACGTTTTCGGCGAGCCTGCCGTAGACTTGGAGTCCGTAGGCTCCACCGACCCGATGCTGGTCGACTCCGACACCGCGTTGATCGACGCGTTCCCCACCAACGTGGTGGTCTACGATGAACCTCTCCCCCACGCGAAGAGCAACGGAAGCACCGCCACCGAGGTGCTAGTCATCCGTCATGATGAGTTCCCTGGTGGAGGAGCGCCCGACTCACTCGGTGCAATGCTGCAAGACCTAGCTGCGCCCATTCCGGAAGATGCTGACACAGAGACGTTAGAAGCGCGCCGCCTTCAGCTCATTGAAGGCGCGAAAAAGCTGGCCAGCATGAGACGCTTGTCAGAAGCTTACCAGCGGGAGATGGATCATGCTGTCGGCGGCTCACCGGCCCCGGCAGGGCCCAGCCGCCTTGGCGCGGTCCAGCAGTGCGGCGTAGCCATCGCCAGCCTGTTTGGGGCTAGCCGCCCCGTGTAGGCTACACCAGCGGAAAACATCCGAGCCGCCGAGGTAGCGGCAGATGAGCTGGACAATTTCGAGGGCGAAGAACGCCGCCTCATGATGGAGCGAGTCCAGCGGCTCCTCGACGCGGCCACCGCACAGAACGAGGCCGGCTGCCGCACGGAGGCGCCGCAGCGGCCAAACGACGACCCGCACCGAGATCAAGGCGCGACGTCTCGGATGCCGACTGGCGGTGCCTGAGGAAGAAAGGACAAGGAGCCGGCTGTCAGCCACAGTCGGACTCGCATTACCATAGAGCGCGACCGAATGGCCGCCCGAGAGCAGTGGAACGACAGGACGACTATCCGCCTCCCCCTCCCCGCAAGGAGAGGCGAGTCTCCCTGCCGCCTGTTGACCATCCAACTCTCGGTGACCGCCTTGGACGCCGAGAGGGAGTTGGAGAGAATGACGCCCGCCACCGGATCGACCGACTTCACCGGTCCCTGGCGCTGGAAGAAGAAGACGAGCCGGGTCCGCCTTGCTACGGGCCCCACATTTGGGACGAGCCCTTTCCCAGAGGGTTCACGCTCCCAAGAGACACGCCCAAGTATACCGGTTCCGTGAAGCCGGAAGACTGGCTAGTCGACTACTCCACGGCTGTCAGCATAGCAAACGGCAACAAGCATGTCGCCGTAAAGTACGTTCCGCTCATGCTCCAGGGCACGGCCCGGACATGGCTGAACAGCCTAAAGCCCCGCAGCATCAACAGCTGGGTCGACTTCACCGAAGCATTCGTCCGCAACTTCACCAGCACGTACAAGCGTCATCCCAAGCCTCGTCAGCTCTCCTTGTGCGTGCAAGGTCCTGACGAGTCGACTCGCGACTACCTCACGCGTTGGGCTGAGCTCCGGAACTCCTGCGAGGGCGTGCACGAGGTGCAGCCATCGAGTACTTCACAGCCGGGTGCCGAGAAGGCACCCTTCTCAAGCACAAGCTCCTCTGCAACGAGCCAGAAACCCTCGATGAGCTGCTGATCATAGAGGACAAGTACGCCACGGCCGACTCCTCCATGAAGGCGGAAATTCAAATCAGCACGACTGGCAAAGTGGCTGCTCAAGGTCCAAGAACTCCAGCGGCAGACGCCGGCCGGCGACAACAGCAGGGCGACAACAAGCGCAAGGCCCTGCAGCCGGCTTCCGGCAGCCGGCAGGTCGCGACCGTTGAAGCCCAGCAGCCAGAAGAGCAGCCTCCGCCCAAGCGACAGAAAGGCGGCAAGCCGAACTGGTTGCCGGCCTTCTCCTATGAGCAGACCTTGGATGGACCTTGCAAGTTCCACAGCGGCGCGAAGCCTTCGAATCACACCACTCGGAAGTGCCACTGGCTCACCAGGATTGCCAAGGGAGACGGCCTCCTGCCACCCCCGCCTGCTGGGCAGCCGCCTCCGCCTTCGCCCCAGCAGCCGGCAGTCAGGCCAGTCGGCGCAGTACAAGACGAATACCCTGAAGAGCATGGAGCCTATGTGGTGTTCACCAGTGTGGCTGATGATCGACGCAGCAGGCGGCTGCAGCGACAAGAGGTGAACGCAGTAGCCTCAGAGACGCCAGAGTTCATGCACTGGTCTGAGAAGCCCATCAGCTGGAGCAGGGCTGACCACCCAGAAGTGATGCCGAGTCTGGGCTCCAACGCCTTGGTCCTGGACGCCACCTTTTCCACGGACAAACGGGCCACGCGTTTCTCGCTAGTTCTGATAGACGGGGGCAGCAGCATCAATATCCTGTACAAGGACACCATGGAGAAGTTAGGAATCAAGCAAAGACAGCTTCAGAACAGCCGGACTGTGTTCCACGGCATTGTTCCTGGGCTTTCCTGCTCACCAATCGGCAAGATCCTGATTGACGTCCTCTTTGGGGACAAAGATCACTTCCGAAGAGAGCCTGTTTGGTTTGAGGTGGTGGACCTTGAGAGCCCATACCATGCGCTACTTGGCTGACCCGCCTTGGCCAAGTTCATGGCGGTCCCCCACTACGCCTACCTCAAGATGAAGATGCCCAGTTCCAGGGGAATTCTGACTGTGGCCGGCGACTACCAGAAGTCGTCCGCTTGTGCGGCCGAGAGCAGTCGGCTGGCCGAGTCCCTGGTAATCGCAGCCGAGAAACGACTCCTTGAACGAGTTGTGGCGATGGCCGGCAAGCAGCCGGAGATATCGCCGACCCAAAGGAGTCGGAAGCCGAAGGTTCGTTCAAGCCAGCCAAAGAGACAAAGAAGATACCCTTGGATCCGGAGCACCCAGAGAGGTACGCTGTCGTAGGTGCAAACCTCGATAGCAAATAGGAAGGCAAGCTCGTCGATTTCCTCTGTGAGAATCGGGACATCTTCGCATGGTCTCCCAAAGACATGTCAGGTGTACCGACGGATTTCGCCGAGCACAAGTTACATGTATGATCTGATGCAACGCCGGTCAGGCAGCCCCTGCGCCGCTTATCAGAAGAGAAGAGAAGAGTCGTCGGAGAAGAGATAGCCCGACTCCTAGCAGCCGACTTCATTATGGAAGTTTTCTTTCCGGAGTGGCTGGCAAATCTGGTCCTGGTGCTAAAGAAGAACAAGCAGTGGCGAATGTGTATTGACTACACGGGCCTCAACAAGGCCTGCCCCAAGGACCCATCTGCTCTACCAAGAATCGATCAGGTGATAGACTCCACAGCCGGATGCGAGTTGTTGAGTTTCTTGGATGCATACTCAGGATATCACCAGATCAAGCTGAACCCGGCTGATAGATTGAAGACCACCTTCATCATGCCGTTTGGAGCATTCTGCTACCTCACCATGACGTTCGGCTTGAGGAATGCCGGCGCCACCTTTCAGCGTTGCATGCAGAAGTGTCTCCTCAAGCAGCTCGGCAGGAACGCCCACGTCTATGTAGATGACGTGGTGGTGAAGACGGAAAAGCGTGGAACACTGTTGGAAGACCTCAAGGAGACCTTTGAGAACCTACGCCGGTTCCAGATCAAGCTCAACCCCGAGAAGTGTGTCTTCGGAGTACCAGCCGGCCAGCTGCTAGGTTTCCTGGTCTCTGAGCACGGCATAGAATGCAACCCAGTAAAAATCAAGGCCATCGAGAGAATGGAGGTACCCAGCCGACTGCTGGATGTGCAGAAGTTCACCGGCTGCTTAGCATCCATCAGCTGATTCATCAGTCGGCTGGACGAAAAAGCCCTCCCCTTATACCAACTCATGAAGAAGACCACTTTTTTCGAGTGGAACCATAAGGCGGACGAAGCTTTTCACCAGTTGAAGAAGGTGCTGACTACACCACCCGTCCTGGTGGCTCTGACTCCCAAGGAACCTATGCTCCTGTACATCGCCGCCACCAGCCGAGTAGTCAGCACAGTCATTGTAGTAGAGCGCAAGGAGGAAGGCAAGGCGCTACCTGTCCAGAGACCAGTATATTACCTGAGAGAGGTATTGTCAACCTCCAAGCAGAACTACCCCCACTACTAGAAGATGTGCTATGGCGTGCACTTCGCTGCCAAGAAATTGAAGCCTTACTTTCAAGAGCATTCAATCACAGTGGTCTGCACGGCTCCACTTGCCGAGATCATCGGTAGCCGAGATGCCTCTGGTCGAGTGGCCAAGTGCGCCATAGAGCTGGCTCCTTACACCATCTACTACCAACCCCGTACTGCTATCAAATCACAAGCACTGGCCGACTTCCTCGTCGATTGGGCCGAGACCCAGTACCTGCCTCCAGCACCTGATTCCACCCATTGGCGGATGCACTTCGACGGCTCCAAGATGCGCACCGGCTTGGGAGCCGGCATCGTCCTCACCTCTCCGAAAGGCGACAAGCTCAAATATGCACTGCAAATCCACTTTGCCGCCTCCAACAACGTTGCCGAGTACGAGGCGCTCATTCACGGGCTCCGGCTTGCCAAAGAACTTGGCATCCGCCGGATCTTGTGTTATGGCGACTCGGACTTAGTGGTCCAGCAGTCATCTGGCGACTGGGACGCGAAAGATGCAAACATGGCGAGCTACCATTTCCTCGTGCAGCAACTCAGCGGGTATTTCGAAGGGTGCGAGTTCCTCCATGTGCCAAGAAACGACAACGACCAAGCAAACGCCTTGGCACGAATCGGCTCTACCCGCCAAGCAATACCCTCTGGCGTCGCCCTTCAACGCCTCCTCAAGCCGTCTGTCAAGCCTTCACCAGAATCAGACTCCATTTTTGTGCCGGCTCCTCCCGAAGACGGCGGATCCGACTCCAGAGCTTCGGCAGTCGGAACGGGACTTTGGCGGATGACTCCAAAGCTGCCACAATCAAACGACCAAGTGGAGCGAGCAAACGGCCTCATCCTGTCCGGCATCAAGCCTCGGTTGATTGAGCCTCTGGAGCACTCGGCTGGCTGCTGGCTCGATGAGCTGCCAGCCGTCCTCTGGAGTCTGCGCACGACTCCAAACAAGTCAACCGGCTTCACGCCCTTCTTCCTCGTCTACGGTGCCGAAGCCGTCATCCCAACGGACATAGAGTTGGACTCCCCACGAGTCACCATGTACACCGAGGAGGAAGCAGAAGAAGCACGACAAGACGACGTCGATCTGCTGGAAGAGGGCCGGCTGTTGGCACTCAGCCGGTCCAGCATCTACCAGCAGAGCCTGCGCCGATACCACAACAGGAAGGTCAGGCCAAGATCTTTCCAAGAAGGCGACCTTGTGATCCGGCTGATCCAGCGAACAGCCGGCCAGCACAAGCTGTCGGCGCCTTGGGAAGGCCCTTTCATCATCAGCAAAGTACTGGGCAACGATTCCTACTACCTGATCGACGCTCAGAAGCCCCGAGCACGCAAGAGGGATGACTCTGGCAAGGAGACAGAGCGGCCATGGAATGCAAATCTCCTCCGAAGATTTTACAGTTGATGCAGTATGTACCACGCTACCTTTTGTATTTAAGTATCAAGACTTTGCCCCCCCCCCCCGCCCCGAGATGAGCTCGGGGACTACCCTCTTTTGTCTGTATGATAGAAATTATGCCTACAAGTATGTTACTCTTTGTCATGCCGCTTGGCACCGGGCTCGACAAGTCGGCCCGGGGACTTGCCGCCTTGCACTATGAAATGCTTCCTGCAGTCGGACAAGTAGTGTGTAAACGCCTAAGCCGTCTCCTGTCAGAAGCCGCAGCTCGCAGAGCGACTGTACGGTGGGCAGTAGTAAGGTAGAATGTGCATTCGCATGAAAAATGGCTAAGGACTCAAAGCATAAAACATAGCTCAAGACGGCTTCCAGCCTTTCTCACAAACCGACTCTCGGATAGTCGGATTGCCGTCTTCTATCCAACTTGCTCAAACAATCTTGAAAACGGCTAAGTACTTGCTTTCCCAAAGTAGCCTGGCACTTGATCCAGCGACAGTCCGCAGAGCGGCTGTCCGATTGGCAAGGCAGGCAACTAAGAGAAAGCGGCAAAGGAAAACAGCCAAAAGAACAATGAGCAAGAAAGATAGATATATATATTTACATAACATAGGCCCTTGGCCGAATTGTCGAGTAGAGGTCCAAAATACACCCCGCGAGTGGAATTGTGCGAATTAACAAGTTCTTCAAAGACTACTAAAGCAGATAAAATAAAAGATACAGCGGTAGCTCAGGAGGCAGCAGACGGAGTCGGAGGGTCGGAGGAGGCGCCAACATCAAGCGTCGGGGCGGCCGGCTGGCTAGTCTCGGCTTGATCACCTCCGGTAGCAGTCGGGTCAGTCGCACGCGGCTCGTTGCTGGAGGCGCGGTCGGGCTGAGGCTGGCCGTCTGCTCCGTCTTCTGGTGCCTCCACCTCGCCCCCATCCTCCGCCTCGTCCTCCTCCTTGATGCTGGAGCCAATCACCTCCGCCGAGTCTTCGCCGTAGTCTGGGTTCATCCCAAACCACTCCGGCGGTACCTCCTCGCCGTCTTCAGACCGTTCGGGGACGAAGATGCTGGTGTCGGTGTACTCGGCGATCGCCGCAGCATGTTTGACGAGGGCATCTTCCGCAGCCGCCAGCTCTGGCTGGGCCTCCGACCAAAGCGTGGCCAACCGGTCCAGATCCAGCCCCGGGTACCACGCCTTGATGAACTCCAAGGCCCGACGCGCTCCAGCCCGGGCCGAAGAGCCCTTCCAGGCCTCAAGACGACCAGCCGCAACCTCCAGCTAGTTGGCCGTCAGGCTGGGGGTGCGCGGAGCCTGCATATTCGGCCAAAGGGCGGCAATCGCCTGAGCACCGACACGTTGGAGCCGGTGCAGCATCCGGTGAGCCGGTCGGAGGCGAGCCTCAATGCTCAGGATGTGCTCGTCAAGAGTTCGGGGGGCATCGACGGCGATCTCTGCGCCTTCCGCCCTCCGACTCTCACGGTCAGCCTCGATGGCTTGGATGGCGGCCTGCGACTGCCCAGGAAAGAAGTCTGCACAAACACGAAGAAACGAAGCAGCAAGTCAAAAACCAGGACTCGGCACGGTTTAAATCAGCAGCTCGAGGAAAGAAAATAAAGAGACTCGCCATCAATGATGTCTTCAATCTCGTGGAAGCCGGAGGACAACAGTGCCTCCTTGTCAGACCAGGAGGAGCGCTCGCTCGCGAACTCGACCAAGAGGGTAGTTTCTGTCTCCTCCGCCTCCCTCTACGACTTCACAAGCAGCTCCTTCTACTCTGCCAACTGAGTGGACAGCAGATCGCGCTCTGTGGCGAGCTTGCTGCACTCCTCCCCTTTGGCGCGCAGGGCGAAGTTGGCTTCGCTCAGCTGCTGTTGAAGAGCAGCGTTGGCTCCTGAAGGAAAGGAAGAAAGACAACAGTCGTCAATAAAGTAGGTCGCCAGGGAGATCCGGTCCGGCTGCTCAGCAGCCGGCCCGAATCTCGGGTACTACAGCCCGGGGGTGCGCTAGCGCCCCCGCAGAGAAGAAAAAAAGACTTACTCCGGCTCTCCGCCAAGTTGGTGGTCCGCTTGCCCAGCTCTTCAACATTACGGTTGAAGGCAGTGACGCGGAGGTTGTGGTAATCCTGCGACAAGCATTTCAGACAAAGTTAGTACCCAGAAGTTCATCAATTGGAGTTCCGGGCCGCCTGCTCAGCAGCCGGCCCAAAATTCGGGGACTACACCCAGTGGGTACACTGGCACGCCCCCACAGAGAGGAGCAAGAAAACAAAGAACAAAGAAAAAACAACATACCCGGACGGCTGCCCGCAACACTAGGAACGCCTTGGTGCAACTCTGGAGAGCGTCGCCCTCAGCACGGAGCTTCGCCTGGACGTCCAGGAGCGCCCGGTTCAGCGGCCTTGTGCCGCCTCCTCGCACCCACCCAACAGGTGCGGCGCTCGTCGCTTCGGCATCTGGGGCCGCCGAGCTGGCGGTGCCGGCTTCTAGGGGGCGGGGTGCCGAAGTCGCCTTCTCCAGACGACGGCGCGTTGGCGAGCCGACTTGGAGGAGTAGCCTCGCCACGGCCTCTTCTTCAGTCGGCGGCACCGGAGGGTCCGCTGGCTGCTCGCCTTGCACGCCTTCAGACGGCGGCAGAGGCGGCGGCAGAACGTTCGCGTCCGGAGCAGAGGGGTCGCCACCTTCCCTCTCCGCAATGAGGTTCTCCTCGCCGGCTTCTCCAGTTGGCCCCGTGAGCTCCGGAGGCGGTGACGCAGAGTTCAGCGGGGTAACGAGCAAGGCCGACTGGCGGCGTGCGGAGGCCTCCGCCCTGTCGGCCTTCGCTAGTTTTTTCTTAGCGGAGGCCTCCGCCCTGTCGGCCTCCGCCTTCTCCAGGCGGAGGGCCTCTTCTTCGTTGCGCCTCTCCTGCGCATTCCGCTTCGTCACCTCCTGGAGGTCAGCAGCAGGATCAATCCGCCGAGTGGTGGCGGACGTCTCCGCTGACCCCATGACGGAGGCGGCGGCGACCCGCTCAAGAGAGAGGGGGGCCCTGAAGAAAGAGGGGCAAGCAGAGACTCAGACAAACCACGAAGAAAGAATAAAACTTGGGAGACAGAATACTTACGCGGAGACCAACTGCGGCTTCTTCACTTCCTTACGGAAGCGGATGGCCTTCGCGGCTGCCTCGTCCCGCCGGGTCGCCGCAGCCGAGCCCTTGGGCTTCTTCGGCCGACTGCCGAACAAAGTCGGCGCGGCCCTGTGCTTCTTCCCACCGCCTGGAGCGCCCGGCGCGGCAGAAGAGCCTGCGCCAGGCTGGCTGGCTCCTGGCCGATGGCGAGGGGCGACTTCTCCCTCGGCGTTGTCTTCAGACCAGTTGGCGAAGGTAGCCGAGGGCCTGAAGTCGCCTTCTGTCCCTCCTCCTCCCTCGGCGTCGTCTTCCAGAGCCGCCGCCCCTAGATCGGGGTCGTCGACGTCGCCCTCCGCCCGGTCGGCGACGAACTCACGGGCCAGCCCCGAGGTGCCGGCTGGTGGGTGAAGAAGGGGATTCTAACCAAGGCTGACTGGTCAAAACAAAACTCGACAAGAAGAAGACAATCTAAAGAAAGAAAAGAAAGGCGACTCACCACGGAAGGGGGGTTGGCGCGGGAGTACGGCTCCTTGCCGAATCGCCAGTCCTCCGGGAGCCTGCTGTCCAAAAGGTAGTTCACCATGAGGGCCACCTCTTCGTGAGAGGTGCACATCCGACTCGGGTCGCGGCGCCCGCTCATCTGGCATATCATGTGAGGGCGGCCTTGGAGTGGAAGAACTCGGCACGACACGAAGGTGGCCAGCAGGTTCGGACCAGTCAGACCCTCCGACTGCGTCAGCACTCGGAGTCGCGTGATGGCGCCGGCTCCCGCAGGCGTCAGCGACCTGGCTCGGTACGACCAGTTGGGCAGTCTGCCAGCCGGCGGGCCGGCTTCGAAAGCCGGCAGATTGACCCAGTCTCCCCTCGTGGCGATGTTCCTGACGTAGAAGTAGGACCTCTGCCACATCTTCATCGACTTTATTAGCGAGATGGAGGGGAAGGGGTTGTCGGCTCCTGACCTTCGCACGGCGATGAAGGCGCCGCATTGAGCTGGCACGCCCGCGGCCTGGGTGCCGAGCTTGGAGAAGAAGAACTCCCCCCAGAGCTCGAGGGTGGGCAGGACTTCGAGGAAGCCTTCGCACAAGGCCACGAAGGCGGATAGCAGCACCACGGTGTTGGGGTGAGGTGGTGCGGGTGGAGTCCGTAGAACTCCATGAAAGACCGGAAAAAGCTGCTCGCCGGCAGCCCCAGCCCGCACAGGCAGTGCGAGCGGAAGATGACCCGCTTGCCCTCCTGCGGGGCAGGGGAAATCTCCCCCTCCGGCGCAAGACACACCTGCACGCGATCCTCGCCGGGAAGCCGACGGGTCCGGCGGAGGAACTCGATGTGGTCTTCATGGACTTCGGAACCGTCCCAGGTGCTGGAGCACACTGGGGGAGGCGCGGCAGCAGAGGAAGAACTCATCGCGAGCTGTCGCCACGGTGTTCGCCGGAGCTTGGGCATGCGGCAGAGCGAAGAAGAGAAGAGGAAGGAGGAGAGCGAGGAGCGGCGAGGAAGAAGAGAACGAGGGGTAGTGGGAAGGAGGGGCGCACGTGCCCCCCTCTTCCCCCTACTTATAGCCCCGTGGGATGCGAAGCCGAGGGGCGGACGTGGGGATTTACTGTGCCCACAACCCCACGACCCCCACGATCCCCGTAAAGTTACTGCGCGCAGTAACTCCATGGGAATCCCAACCATCCACCGGGGCCGCAGCGGATACGCTCGGGCGCCGAGGCGCGGTAGTGGCGGGCCCCGCCTATGGGCCTGTCCTGTCGCGCGCGTGGGCTGGCAGGACGGCCTAGCCACGCGCCCCCGCATGACAGGCCAAGAACGGGCGGGGGCCTGGAGGCTTCGCCAGCACGCCACTTAAAATCCCGCCGCGATGTTCGAAATACCGAGAAAGTCAAAATTGAGTGAAGTCCGAGTTGAGCAAGTCCGACTCCTTCTAGACGGCCCGGCAGAAGTCAATCAAGACCATGTGTCGAGCACCCGGAAAGAGAAACTGCTGAGGCTTCTCGGCCGATCGTCCGTGGCGCCTCACCAGCTTCGGGGACTACTGTCGGAGTAATGGGCCACGGGTAGGCCAACCCGAGTCCCATAACCTTTCAAGACATTGGGGCAGGCTGCGCCCCTCAAGACTCTGGGACGAAGAGCCGCCTCCTGAGGAGTTGACGGCAGGGCGGCCGACTGCCCGCTCACGGCCGAGTCCCAGGGACGACTTCCAGAGAAGCCGGCTTTGGGGAGTCGGTCGGCGACTCCAACAAATCATGACCTCATCGAAGGGGATGAGGCAGAGGCGTGGCTACAGTGAAGCCCACTCCTACCCCTTACCAAGGGCACGCATGGCCACAGCACGCCGTACCCGGGAAGATCTCCGTGCGGCGTGGCACTGTTGCCCGGCCGGCCCTGACATCAGCACCACAGTACCAAGTCCTGCGCCCACGACAGCTTGTCTGTACGGCCCGGAGGCAGCAGGGCCCACCAGTCAGTGAGACCTCGGGAGACGGCGGGAGAACCGCCAGTCGGATCCGTTGGGAGTCGGCTCAGGGGAGTCGGCAGAGCCCTCCCCCAGGGCCCATGCGCCATTAATCAAGATGAGATGGGGAGTGGCCACAGTGATCGCCCGCCAGGCGGCGGGGCTGTTGCCACGACCCCTTGACCAAGCCTTTGTCATCAGAAGCACGGCTATAGTAATCAGCAGCCGGCAAGACCCGCCCGCGGCGGACGCGGCCTGTCGGCTCCGTACCAGACCAGTCGGCGGGGCCCACCAGTCGGCGGGCCCCAGCAATCGGCGGAAAAGCCGGAGGTCGGAGGCACTAACGGATGGGCCCGTGCCCAGACGAATTACCATTGTATCCCTGGGGGGTAGGCCTATATAAACCCCCCAGGGCACCCATGCAAAGGGTTAGAACCCAGTAGCTCTAGACCATACCAGATAGAAGGAGAGAGCTAGCCTTGCCCTCTCCTACCTCTAAGAAACAGCTCAAGGAGCAACCATGTAAACGCTTGGCCATAGTGATCATGCGGAGACCCCGCAGAGCAGCAGTAGGGGTATTATCTCCCTGGAGAGCCCCGAAGCTGGGTAAGATTCGCCGGCGTGCATGTCTTCGCCTCATCCCGTTTCCAGGCACCGGCGACGATCTACTCGCCCCCACCATGATAAGCCATCCGATAAAACACCTCTCTTCTTCAGAGTTGGTTTAAGAATGGGCTTAGTAATTGGAGCAGGAGCTGGCTCAGGAGTTGGCTCAGGAGGTGCCCAATTATTTTCATTTGTCAACATATTATTCAATAGAATTTCAGCTTCATCCGGTGTTCTTTCCCTGAAAAGAGAACCAACACAACTATCCATGTAATCTATGAAAGCATCGGTTAGTCCATTATAAAAGATATCAAGTATTTCAGGTTTCTTAAGAGGATGGGGGGAGGGCAAGCCCACCACCCTCGTTGCCAGGTGGCAGCTCCTCCTGCGGTAATTTTTGCACAGTAAATCCTCAAATATTCCCGAAAAAATCATATTAAATTGGCATGTCATTCTGAGGACTTTTATTTTCGGGATATTTTTATATTGCACGGATAAGTCAGGTAACAGACAGAAAAATACTATTTCTACTTTATTTAATATAAATAACAGAAAGTAAAAGTGGGGTACAACAGTTTGTGCTTCTAGTTTCATCCATCTCATGCTCATCAAAAAGAATCCACTAACAAGGTTGATCAAGTCTTGTTAACAAACTCATTCCGATAATCATGAAACCAGAGAAATTTCGAATGACACTAAGTTACCTCAACGGGGATAGCACATCCCCAATAATAAGAATATCATATTTCTTCTTGACAGTAGGAAGAGGAAATTCAAAACCTCCAAATATAATCGATGGAATTTTTCCAATAGAGTTGATACTATGAACTTGAGGTTGTTTCCTCGGAAAGTGTACCGTATGCTCATTACCATTAACATGAAAAGTGACATTGCCTTTGTTGCAATCAATAACAGCCCCTGCAGTATTAAGAAAAGGTCTTCCAAGAATAATAGACATACTATCATCCTCGGGAATATCAAGAATAACAAAGTCCGTTAAAATAGTAATGTTTGCAACCACAACAGGCAGAGCCTCACAGATATCGACAGGTATAGCAGTTGATCTATCAGCCATTTGCAAAGATATTTCAGTAGGTGTCAGCTTATTCAAGTCAAGTCTATGATATAAAGAGAGAGGCATAACACTAACACCGGCTCCAAGATCACATAAAGCAGTTTTAATATAATTTCTTTTAATGGAGCAAGGTATAGTAGGTACTCCGGGGTCTCCAAGTTTCTTTGGTATTCCACCCTTAAAAGTATAATTAGCAAGCATGGTGGAAATTTCAGGTTCCGGTATCTTTCTTTTATTAGTAATGATATCCTTCATATATTTAGCATAAGGATTTGTTTTGAGCACAACAGTTAATCTCATACGCAAAAAGATAGGCCTAATCATTTCAGCAAAGCGCTCAAAATCCTCATCATCCTTTTTCTTGGATGGTTTCGGAGGAAAAGGCATGGGTTTCTGAACCCAAGGTTCCCTTTCTTTACCATGTTTCCTAGCAACAAAGTCTCTTTTATCATAACATTGATTCTTTGATTGTGGGTTATCAAGATCAACAACAGGTTCAACTTCTAAATCATTGTCATTACTAGGTTGAGCATCATCATGAACATCATCATTAATATTTTCATTCGGTTTATGTTCATTACCAGATTGTGTTTCAGCATGAGACATAGAAATATCATTTGGATTATCAGGTGGTTCGGCAATAGGTTCAGTAGAAGTTTGCACAGTTCTATCATTTTTCTTCTTCTTCTTTTTAGAAGAACTAGGAATGTCAATATTATTTCTTTGAGAATCTTGCTCGATTCTCTTAGGGTGGCCTTCAGGATACAAAGGTTCCCGAGTCATTCTACCAGTTCTAGTAGCCACTCTAACAACATAATCATTTTTCTTACTATTCATTTCATCAAGCACTTCTTTTTGAGCCTTAAGTACTTGTTCTACTTGTGTGGTAACCATAGAAGCATGTTTGCTAACAAGTTTAAGTTCACCTTTAATATTAGCCATATAATCACCCAAGCGTCTAATCATATAAGCATTTTCTTTTAATTGTCTACCAAAATAAGCATTGAAGTCGTCTTGCTTAAACATAAAGTTATCAAACTCATCCAAGCACTGACTAGCAATTTTAGTAGGAGGGACTTCAGCTTTATCATATCTATAGAGAGAATTTACCTTTACTACCTGTGTCGGGATATCGGGATCAGGAGGTTCTTCAATAAATAAAGAATTAAGATCATATGTTTCTTCAACAGGCGGTGAATTAAGACCATGTATTTCTTCAATAGGAGGTAAATTCTTAACGTCTTCAACTTTAATACCTTTTTCTTTCATAGATTTCTTTGCCTCTTGCATATCTTCGGGACTGAGGAATAAAACACCTCTCTTCTTCAGAGTTGGTTTAAGAATGGGCTCAGTAATTGGAGCAGGAGCTGGCTCAGGAGTTGGCTCAGGAGGTGCCCAATTATTTTCATTTGTCAACATATTATTTAATAGAATTTCAGCTTCATCCGGTGTTCTTTCCCTGAAAAGAGAACCAACACAACTATCCATGTAATCTCTGGAAGCATCGGTTAGTCCATTATAAAAGATATCAAGTATTTCAGGTTTCTTAAGAGGATGATCAGGCAAAGCATTAACTAACTTGAGAAGCCTCCCTCAAGCTCGTGGGAGACTCTCTTCTTTAATTTGCACGAAGTTGTATATTTCCCTCAAAGCAGCTTGTTTCTTATGAGCAAGGAAATATTTAGCACATAAGTAATAAATCATATCCTGGGGACTACGCACACAACCAGGCTCAAGAGAATTAAACCATATCTTAGCATCACCCTTTAATGAGAACGGAAATGTTTTGAGTATATAAAAGTAACGCGATCTCTCATCATTAGTGAACAGGGCAGCTATATCATTTAACTTAGTAAGATGTGCCACAACAGTTTCAGATTCATAGCCATAAAACGGATCAGATTCAACCAAAGTAATTATATCAGGATCAACAGAGAATTCATAATCCTTATCAGGAACACAAATAGGTGAAGTTGCAAAAGCGGGGTCAGGTCTCATTTTATCTCTAAGTGATTCTTTGTTCCATTTAATTAATAACCTCTTAAGCTCATATCTATCTTTGCAAGCTAAAATAGCGGCAGAAGATTCCATATCAAAAAGATAACCCTCAGGAATAATAGGCATATTTTCATCATCACTATCATCATCGTATTCAGATTCAATAATTTCTTTTTCTCTAGCCCTAGCAATTTGTTCATCAAGAAATTCACCAAGGGGCACAGTAGTATCAGGCATAGAAGCAGTTTCATCATAAGTATCATGCATAGCAGAAGTGGCATCATCAATAACATGTGACATATCAGAATGAATAGCAGAAGCAGGTGTAGGTGTCGCTAACTTACTCATAACAGAAGGTGAATCAAGTGCAAAGCTAGATGGCAGTTCCTTACCTCCCCTCGTAGTTGAGGGATAGATCTTGGTTTTTGGATCTCTCAAGTTCTTCATAGTGTCCAGCAGATATAAATCCCAAGTGACTCAAAGAATAGAGCTATGCTCTCCGAAAACGACGCCATAAATTTGTCTTGAAAACCCACAAGTATAGGGGATCGCAACAGCTTTCGAGGGTAGAGTATTCAACCAAAATTTATTGATTCGACACAAGGGGAGCCAGAGAATATTCTCAAGTATTAGCAGCTGAGTTGTCAATTCAACCACACCTGGAAACTTAGTATCTGCAGCAAGGTGTTTAGTAGCAAAGTAATATGATAGTGGTGGTAGCAGCAACAAAAGTAAAGACAACAAAAGTAATGTTTTTGGTATTTTGTAGTGATTGTAACAGTAGCAGCGGGAAAGTAAACAAGCGAGAACCAGTATATGGAAAACTCGTAGGCACCAGATCAGTGATGGATAATTATGCCGGATGCGGTTCATCATGTAACAGTCATAACATAGGGTGACACAGAACTAGCTCCAATTCATCAATGTAATGTAGGCATGTATTCCGTATATAGTCATACGTGCTTATGGAAAAGAACTTGCATGACATCTTTTGTCCTACCCTCCCGTGGCAGCGGGGTCCTATTGGAAACTAAGGGATATTAAGGCCTCCTTTTAATAGAGAAGCGGAACAAAGCATTAGCACATAATGAATACATGAACTCCTCAAACTATGGTCATCACCGGGAGTGGTCCCGATTATTGTCACTTCGGGGTTGCCGGATCATAACACATAGCAGGTGACTATAGACTTGCAAGATAGGATCAAGAACTCACATATATTCATGAAAACATAATAGGTTCAGATCTGAAATCATGGCACTCGGGCCCTAGTGACAAGCATTAAGCATAGCAAAGTCATAGCAACATCAATCTCAGAACATAATGGATACTAGGGATCAAACCCTAACAAAACTAACTCGATTACATGATAAATCTCATCCAACCCATCACCGTCCAGCAAGCCTACAATGGGATTACTCACGCACGGTGGTGAGCATCATGAAATAGGTGATGGAGGATGGTTGATGATGACGACGGCGACGAATCCCCCTCTCCGGAGCCCCGAATGGACTCCAGATCAGCCCTTCCGAGAGGTTTTAGGGCTTGGCGGCGGCTCCATATCGTAAAACGCGATGATTTCTTTGTTGGAAAGATGCCCTAGAGGCAATAATAAATTAGTTATTATTATATTTCCTTGTCCATGATAATCGTTTATTATCCATGCTAGAATTGTATTGATAGGAAACTCATATACATGTGTGGATACATAGACAACACCATGTCCCTAGTAAGCCTCTAGTTGACTAGCTCGTTGATCAATAGATGGTTACGGCTTCCTGACCATGGACATTGGATGTCGTTGATGACGGGATCACATCATTAGGAGAATGATGTGATGGACAAGACCCAATCCTAATCCTTGCACAAGATCGTGTAGTTCATATGCTAAAGCTTTTCTAATGTCAGGTATCATTTCCTTAGACCATGAGATTGTGCAACTCCCGGATACCGTAGGAACGCTTTGGGTGTACCAAACGTCACAACGTAACTGGGTGGCTATAAAGGTGCACTAGGGTATCTCCGAAAGTGTCTGTTGGGTTGGCACGAATCGAGACTGGGATTTGTCACTCCGTGTAACGGAGAGGTATCTCTGGGCCCACTCGGTAGGACATCATCATAATGTGCACAATGTGACCAAGGAGTTGATCACGGGATGATGTGTTACGGAATGAGTAAAGAGACTTGCCGGTAACGAGATTGAATGAGGTATCGGGATATCGATGATCGAATCTCGGGCAAGTATCGTACCGATAGACAAAGGGAATTGAATATGGGATTGATTGAATCCTCAACATCGTGGTTCATCCGATGAGATCATCATGGAACATGTGGGAGCCAACATGGGTATCCAGATCCCGCTATTGGTTATTGGCCGGAGAGTTGTCTCGGTCATGTCTGCATGGTTCCCGAACCTGTAGGGTCTACACACTTAAGATTCATTGACGCTAGGGTTGTAGAGATATTAGTATGCGGTAAACCGAAAGTTGTTCAGAGTCCCGGATGAGATCCCAGATGACACGAGGAGTTCCGGAATGGTCCGGAGGTAAAGATTTGTATATAGGAAGTCCAGTTTCGGCCACAGAGAAAGTTTCGGGGGTCATCGGTATTGTACCGGGACCACCGGAAGGGTCCCGGGGGTCCACCGGGTGGGGCCACCTATTCCGGAGGGCCCCATGGGCTGAAGGGGCGTGGGAACCAGCCCCTGGTGGGCTGGTGCACCTCCCCTTGGGCCTCCCATGCGCTTAGGGTTGGAAACCCTAAGGGGTGGGGGCGCCTCCACTTGGCTTGGAGGCCAAGCCACCCCTAGGGCTGCCGCCCCCCTCCCTAGATGGGATCTACAAGGGGCCGGCGCCCCCTAGGCCCCTATATATAGTGGAGGGGAGGGAGGGCAGCCGCACCTGAATCCCTGGCGCCTCCCTCCCTCCCGTGACACCTCTTCCTCCCCGCTTGCGCTTGGCGAAGCCCTGCCGGGATCCCGCTACTTCCACCACCACGCCGTCGTGCTGCTGGATCTCCATCAACTTCTCCTCCCCCTTGCTGGATCAAGAAGGAGGAGACGTCTCCATTCCGTACTTGTGTTGAACGCGGAGGTGCCGTCCGTTCGGCACTAGGATCATCGGTGATTTGGATCACGACGAGTATGACTCCATCAACCCCGTTCTCTTGAACGCTTCCGCTTAGCGATCTTCAAGGGTATGAAGATGCACTCTCTCTCGTTGCTAGTATCTCCTAGATTGATCTTTGTGACACGTAGGAAAATTTTGAATTATTGCTACGTTCCCCAACAGTGGCATCATGAGCCAGGTCTATGCGTAGATTCTATGCACGAGTAGAACACAAAGTAGTTGTGGGTGATGATTTGTTCAATTTGCTTGCCGTTACTAGTCTTATCTTGATTCGGCGGCATTGTGGGATGAAGCGGCCCGGACCGACCTTACACGTACGCTTACGTGAGACTGGTTCCACCGACTGACATGCACTTGTTGCATAAGGTGGCTGGCGGGTGTCTGTCTCTCCCACTTTAGTCGAATTGGATTCGATGAAAAGGGTCCTTATGAAGGGTAAATAGCAATTGGCATATCACTGTTGTGGTTTTGCGTAGGTAAGAAACGTTCTTGCTAGAAACCCATAGCAGTCATGTAAAACATGCAACAACAATTAGAGGACGTCTAACTTGTTTTTGCAGGGTATGCTACGTGATGTGATATGGCCAAAAGGATGTGATGAATGATATATGTGATGTATGAGATTGATCATGTTCTTGTAATAGGAATCACGACTTGCATGTCGATGATTATGACAACCGGCAGGAGCCATAGGAGTTGTCTTAATTTATTTATGACCTGCATGTCAATGAAAACGCCATGTAATTACTTTACTTTATTGCTAACCATTGGCCATAGTAGTAGAAGTAATAGTTGGCGAGGCAACTTCATGAAGACACTATGATGGAGATCATGATGATGGAGATCATGGTGTCATGCCGGTGACGAAGGTGATCATGTCGCGCCTCAAAGATGGAGATCAAAAGGCGCAAGATGATATTGGCCATATCATGTCACTTTATGATTTGCATGTGATGTTTGTCATGTTTACATCTTATTTTCTTAGAACGACGGTAGCATAAATAAGATGATCCCTCGCTGAAATTTCAAGAAAAGTGTTCCCCCTAACCGTGCACCGTTGCAAAGGTTCGTTGTTTCGAAGCACCACGTGATGACCGGGTGTGGATTCTAACATTCGCATACAACGAGTGTAAGCCAGATTTACACATGCGAAACACTTAGGTTGACTTGACGAGCCTAGCATGTACAGACATGGCCTCGGAACACGGAAGACCGAAAGGTCGAACATGAGCCGTATAGTGGATACGATCAACATGAAGATGTTCACCGATGATGACTAGTCCGTCTCACGTGATGATCGGACACGGCCTAGCTGACTCGGATCATGTATCACTTAGATAACTAGAGGGATGTCTATCTAAGTGGGAGTTCATTGATTAATTTGATTAGATGAACTTAATTATCATGAACATAGTCAAAAGGTCTTTGCAAATTATGTCGTAGCTCACGCTTTCGTTCTACTATTTTAGATATGTTCCTAGAGAAAATTTAGTTGAGAGTTGACAGTAGCAATTATGCGGACTGGGTCCGTGAACTGAGGATTGTCCTCGTTGCTGCACAGAAGGGCTATGTCCTTAATGCACCGCTCAGTGCGTTGAACCTCGAGCGTCATCTGTAGATGTTGGGAAACATCTGACATACACGTTTTGATGACTACGTGATAGTTCAGTGCGTAATACTAACGGTTTAGAATTGTGGCACCAAAGACGTTTTTGAAACATCGCAGAACATATGAGATGTTCCAAAGACTGAAATTTGGATTTCAGACTAGTGCCCACGTCAAGGGGTATGAGACCTCTGACAAGTTTCTTAAGCCTGCAAACTAAGGGAGAAAAGCTTAATCGTTGAGCATGTGCTCAGATTGTCTGAGTACTACAATCGCTTGAATCGAGTGGGAGTTAATCTTCCAGATGAGATAGTGATGATTCTCCATAGTCACTGCCACCAAGCTATTGGAGCTTCGTGATGAACTATAACATATCAGGGATAGACATGATGATCCTGGAGCAACTCGCGATGTTTGACACCGCGAGAGTAGAAATCAAGTAGGAGCATCAATTGTTGATGGTTAAACCACTAGTTTCAAGAAGGGCAAGGGAAAGAAGGGATACTTCATGAGACGGCAAATCAGTTGATGCTCTAGTGAAGAAACCCAAGGTTGAACCAAACCCGACACTAAGTGCTTCTATAATGAGGGGAACGGTCACTGAAGCAGAACTACCCTAGATACTTGGTAAATGAGAAGGCTGGCAAGGTCGATGAAAGTATTTTGAATATACATTATATTATTGTGTACTTTACTAGTACTCCTAGTAGCACCAGGGTAATAAATACCAGTTCGGTTGCTAAGTGTTAGTAACTCGAAATAAAAGGCTACGGAGACTAGCTAAAGGTGAGATGACGATATGTTGGAAGTGTTTCCAAGGTTGATGTGATCAAACATCGTACGCTCCCTCTACCATCGGGATTGGTGTTAAACCGAAATAATTGTTATTTGGTGTTTGCGTGGAACATAGACATGATTGGATTATGTTTATCGCCACACGGTTATTCATTTAAGGAGAATAATGGTTACTTTGTTTATTTGAATAATACCTTCAATGGTCTTGCACCTAAAATGAATAGTTTATTGAATCTCGATCGTAGTGATACATATGTTCATGCCAAAAGATATAAGATAGTAATGATAGTACCACGTACTTGTGGCACTGCCATTTGAGTCATGTTGGTGTAAAACGCATGAAGAAGCTCCACGTTGATGGATCTTTGGACTCACTCGTTTTTGAAAAGATTGAGACATGCGAACCATGTCTATTGGTAGATATGCATGAAGAAACTCCATACAGATGGATTGTTTGGACTCACTTGATTTTGAATCACTTGAGACATGCAAATCATACCACATGGGCAAGATGACTGAAAGACCACGTTTTCAGTAAAATGGAACAAGAAAGCAACTTGTTGGAAGTAATACATTTTGATGTGTGCAGTCCAATGAGTGCTGAGGCACGCAGTGGATATCATTATGTTCTTACTTCACAACTGATTTGAGTAGATACTGAGTATATTTACTTGATGAAACACAAGTCTGATTATTGGAAGGTTCAAGTAATTTCAGAGTGAAGTTGAAGATCGTCGTGACAAGATGATAAAATTTCTATGATATGATCATAGAGATGAATATCTTAGTTACGAGTTTGGCACACAATTAAGACATTGTGGAAATTGTTTCACAACTAATACTGCCTGGAACACCATAAGTGTGATGGTGTGTCTGAACATCATAACTACACCCTATTGGGTATGGTGCATACCATGATGTCTCTTATCGAATTACCACTATCGTTTATGGGTTAGGCATTAGAGGCAACCGCATTCACTTTAAATAGGGCACCACACAATTCCGTTGAGATGACACCGTATGAACTATGGTTTAGAGAAACCTAAGCTGTCGTTTCTTAAAAGTTTGGGGCTGCAACGCTTATGTGAAAAAAGTTTCAGGCTGATAAGCTCGAGCCCAAAGCGGATAAATGCATCTTCATAGAATACCCAAAAATAGTTGGGTATACCTCCTATTTCAGATCCGGAAGCAAAAGTGATTGTTTCTAGAAACAGGTCCTTTCTCGAGGAAAAGTTTCTCTTGAAAGAATTGAGTGGGAGGATGGTGGATACTTGATGAGGTTATTGAACCGTCACTTCAACTAGTGTGTAGCAGGGCATAGGAAGTTGTTCCTATGGTACCTACACCAATTTAGGTGGAAGCTTATGATAGTGATCATGAAACTTCGGATCAAGTCACTACCAAACCTCATAGGTCGACAAGGATGTGTACTACTTCAGAGTGGTACGTAATCCTGTCTTGGAAGTCATGTTGCTAGACAACAATGAACCTACGAGCTGTGGAGAAGTCATGGTGGGCCCGGATTCCGAAGAATGGCTTGAGGCCATAAAATCCAAGAGAGGATCCATGTATAAAAGAAAGTATAGACTTTGAAAGAACTACTTGATGGTCGTAAGGCTGTTAGGTGCAGATGGATTTTAAAAGGAAGATAGACAATGATGGTAAGTGTCACCATTAAGAAAGCTCAACTTGTCGTTAAAATGTTTCCTGACAAGTTCAAGGAGTTGACTACGATGAGACTTTCTCACTCGTAGCGATGCTAAGAGTCTGTTGGAATTATGTTAGCAGTTACTGCATTATTTATGAAATCTTGCAGATAGGTTGTCAAAACATTGTTTCCTCGATGTTTTTCTTGAGGAAAGGTTGTATGTGATACATCCAGAAGGTTTTGTCAATCCTGAAAGATGCTAACAAGTATGCAAAGCTCCAGCAACCCTTCTAAGGACTGGAGTAAGCATCTTGGAGTCGGAATGTACGCTTTGATGAGATGATCAAAGATTTTGGGTTTATACAAAGTTTATGAGAAACTTGTATTTCCAAAGAAGTGAGTGGGAGCACTATAGAATTTCTGATGAATATATGTTGTTGATCAGAAATGATGTAGAGTTTATGGAAAGCACATAGGGTTATTTGAAAAGTGTTTTTCAATGGAAAACCTGGATTAAGCTACTTGAACATTGAGCATCAAGATCTATAAGGATAGATCAAAATCGCTTAATAGTACTTTCAAACGAACACATACCATGACAAAATTTTGAAGGAGTTCAAAAATAGATCGGCAAAGAAGGAGTTCTTGGATGTGTTCTAAGGTATGAGCATTGAGTAAAACTCAAGACCTGACCGCGGCAGAATAGAGAGAAAGGACGAAGGCCGTCCCCTATGCTTTGGACGTAGACTCTAAAGTATGCTATGTTGTGTACTGCACCTGAAGTGTGCCAAACCATGAGTCAGTCAAGGGGTACAAGTGTGATCTAGGAATGGATCATAGGACAACAGTCAAGGTTATCCTTAGTAACTAGTGGACTAAGGAATTTTATCGATTATGGAGGTGGTAAAAGAGTTCGTCGTAAAGGGTTACGCCGATGCAATCTTTGACACTAATCTGGATGATTCTGAGTAGTAAACCGGATTCGTATAGTAGAATAGTTATTTGGAATAGCTCCAAATAGAGCGTGGTAGCTGCATCTACAAGATGACATAGAGATTTGGAAAGCACACACGGATCTGAAAGGTTCAGACCCGTTGACTATAACATCTCTCGCAAGCATAACATGATCAAACCCAGAACTCATTGAGTGTTAATCACATGGTAATGTGAACTAGATTATTGACTCTAGTAAACTCCTTGGGTGTTAGTCACATGGGGATGTGACCTTGAGTGTTAATCACATAGCGATGTGAACTGGATTATTGACTCTAGTGCAAGTGGGAGACTGTTGGAAATATGCCCTAGAGGCAATAATAAATTAGTTATTATTATATTTCCTTGTTCATGATAATCGTTTATTATCCATGCTAGGATTGTATTGATAGGAAACTCAAATACATGTGTGGAGCACCTCTGAAGTGTAGGATATATTCTTGGATGGCCGTCCTGGGGCGGGTGCTCACGGAAGACAACTTGGCGAAGAGGGGCTGGCCACACAGCCCATCCTGTCGGCATTGCGGCAATGCGCCAGAAGACGCGACGCATTTGCTGGCTGCATGCCCTTTTGCTAGAGACCTCTGGCTGCGCATGGTGCAGTGCCGCAACCTAAACCCTGCCGTGGCGCCGCAGGCCGAGACGACGTCGCTGCTGGAATGGTGGGAAGAGGGGAGAAGGAGGATACCACCCGGGCACCGCCAAGCGTGGAGTGCTCTGGTGCAGCTCATCTGGTGGAATACATGGAAAGAGCAAAATGCCCGAATCTTCAACAACGTCACATCCTCTGTGACACAGGTTCAGCAACGCATCATCGAGGAACTGGAGCTGTGGACATTGGCGAAGAGAACAAAGATTGCTCAGTTGATGAACAGACCTAGGGAACCTGACTAGGATCATTAGATGGTGTATGTATGGGTGTTAAAATGGGATGATCATCCCTTACTGGGGATTTAGGTGTATGCTCTGTACCAAATTTCCTCTCTCTATATATATATTCAATGAAATGCTGCGCTGACAGCTTTTCGTCAAAAAAAAGATACATGTGTGGATACATAGACAACACCATGTCCCTAGTAAGCCTCTAGTTGACTAGCTCGTTGATCAATTGATGGTTACGGTTTCCTGACCATGGACATTGGATGTCGTTGATGACGGGATCACATCATTAGGAGAATGATGTGATGGACAAGACCCAATCCTAAGCCTAGCACAAGATCGTGTAGTTCATATGCTAAAGCTTTTCTAATGTCAAGTATCATTTCCTTAGACCATGAGATTGTGCAAATCCCGGATACTGTAGGAATGCTTTGGGTGTACCAAACGTCACAACATAACTGGGTGGCTATAAAGGTGCACTGCGGGTATCTCCGAAAGTGTCTGTTGGGTTGGCACGAATCGAGACTGGGATTTGTCACTCCGTGTAACAAAGAGGTATCTCTGGGCCCACTCGGTAGGACATCATCATAATGTGGACAATGTGACCAAGGAGTTGATCACGTGATGATGTGTTACGGAACGAGTAAAGAGACTTGTTGGTAACGAGATTGAATGAGGTATCGGGATACCGACGATCGAATCTCGGGCAAGTATCGTACCGATAGACAAAGGGAATTGAATACGGGATTGATTGAATCCTCGACATCGTGGTTCATCCGATGAGATCATCGTGGAACATGTGGGAGCCAACATGGGTATCCAGATCCTGCTGTTGGTTATTGGTCGTAGAGTTGTCTCGGTCATGTCTGCATGGTTCCCGAACCCGTAGGGTCTACACACTTAAGGTTCGGTGACGCTAGGGTTGTAGAGATATTAGTATGTGGTAAACCGAAAGTTGTTCGGAGTCCCGGATGAGATCCCGGATGTCACGAGGAGTTCCGGAATGGTCCGGAGGTAAGGATTTGTATATAGGAAGTCCAGTTTCGGCCACCGGGAAAGTTTCGGGGGTCATCGGTATTGTACTGGGACCACCGGAAGGGTCCCGGGGGTCCACCGGGTGGGTCCACCTATCCCGGAGGGCCCCATGGGCTGAAGAGGCATGGGAACCATCCCCTGGAGGGCTGGTGCGCCCCTGTCGGGACTCCCATGCGCCTAGGGTTGGAAATCCTAAGGGGTGGGGGCGCCTCCACTTGGCATGGAGGCCAAGCCACCCCTAGGGCTGCCGCCCCCCTCCCTAGATGGGATCTACAAGGGGCCGGCGCCCCCCTAGGCCCCTATATATAGTGGAGGGGAGGGAGGGCAGCCGCACCTGAATCCCTGGCGCCTCCCTCCCTCCCGTGACACCTCTTCCTCCCCGCTTGCGCTTGGCGAAGCCCTGCCGGGATCCCGCTACTTCCACCACCACGCCGTCGTGCTGCTGGATCTCCATCAACTTCTCCTCCCCCTTGATGGATCAAGAAGGAGGAGACGTCTCCATTCCGTATGTGTGTTGAACGCGGAGGTGTCGTCCGTTCGGCACTAGGATCATCGGTGATTTGGATCACGACGAGTACGACTCCATCAACCCCGTTCTCTTGAACGCTTCCGTTTAGCGATCTTCAAGGGTATGAAGATGCACTCTCTCTCTCGTTGCTAGTATCTCCTAGATTGATCTTGGTGACATGTAGGAAAATTTTGAATTATTGCTACGTTCCACAACATTCTTCTCCCTGATTTTTTTTCTCTCTGAAAGCAAATATATAGAGTTGGAGTTGGCGTCGGAGGGCATCCAGGGGGCCCACAAGGTAGGGGGGCGCGCCCCAGGGGGGGGAGCCCCTACCCTCGTGAGAAGGGTGTGGGCCCCCTGGTCTTCATCTTTGGCGAGGATTTTTTATTATTTTTTCTAAGATGTTCCGTGGAGTTTCAGGTCATTCCAAGAATATTTGTTTTCTGCACATAAAACAACACCATGGCAATTTTGCTGAAAACAGCGTCAGTCCGGGTTAGTTCCATTCAAATCATACAAGTTAAAGTCCAAAACAAGGGCAAAAGTGTTTGGAAAAGTAGATACGACGGAGATGTATCAGGGGTACGTAGGTATATATAGGAGGAAGGAGTATGTCGGTGGAGCAATAGGGGGCCCACGAGGGTGGAGGGCACGCCTAGGGGGGTAGGAGCGCCCCCTACCTCGTGGCCTCCTCCTTTGTTTCTTGACGTAGGGTCCAAGTCTCCTGGATCATGTTCAGTGAGAAAATCACGTTCCCGAAGGTTTCATTCCGTTTGGACTCCGTTTGATATTCCTTTTCTTCAAAACCCTAAAATAGGCAAAAAAAACAGCAATTCTGGGTTGGGCCTCTGGTTAATAGGTTAGTCCCAAAAATAATATAAAAGTGGATAATAAAGCCCAATAATGTCCAAAACAGTAGATAATATAGCATGGAGCAATCAAAAATTATAGATGCGTTGGAGATGTATCAAGCATCCCCAAGCTTAATTCCTGCTCGTCCTCGAGTAGGTAAATGATAAAAAAGATAATTTTTGATGTGGAGTGCTACTTGGCATAATTTTAATGTAACTCTTCTTAATTGTGGTATGAATATTCAGATCCGAAAGATTCAAGATAAAAGTTTAATATTGACATAATAATAATAATACTTCAAGCATACTAACAAAGCAATCATGTCTTCTCAAAATAACATGGCCAAAGAAACTTATCCCTACAAAATCATATAGTCTGGCTATGCTCTATCTTCACCACACAAAGTATTCAAATCATGCACAACCCCGATTACAAGCCAAGCAATTGTTTCATACCTTTTAATTTCTCAAACTTTTTCAATCTTCACGCAATACATGAGTGTGAGTCATGGATATAGCACTATATGTGGAATAGAATGGTGGTTGTGGAGAAGACAAAAAAGGAGAAGATAGTCTCACATCAACTAGGTGTATCAACGGGCTATGGAGATGCCCATCAATAGATATCAATGTGAATGAGTAGGGATTGCCATGCAATGGATGCACTAGAGCTATAAGTATATGGAAGCTCAACAAAAGAAACTAAGTGGGTGTGCGTCCAACTTGCTTGCTCATGAAGACCTAGGGCATTTTGAGAAATCCCATCATTGGAATATACAAGCCAAGTTCTATAATTAAAAATTCCCACTAGTATATGAAAGTGACGAAATGAGAGACTCTCTATCATGAATATCATGGTGCTACTTTGAAGCACAAGTGTGGTAAAGGATAGTAACATTGTCCCTTCTCTCATTTTTTTATTTGGGCCTTTTCTCCTTTTTTATGGCCTCTTTTTTCGTCCGGAGTCTCATACCGGCTTGTGGGGGAATCATAATCTCCATCATCCTTTCCTCACTGGGACAATGCTCTAATGATGATCATCACACTTTTATTTTCTTACAACTCAACAATTACAACTCGATACTTAGAACAAAATATGACTCTATATGAATGCCTCCGGCGGTGTACCGGGATATGCAATGAATCAAGAGTGACATGTATGAAATAATTATGAATGGTGGCTTTGCCACAAATATGATGTCAACTACATGATCATGCTAAGCAATATGACAATGATGGAGTGTGTCATAATAAACGGGACGGTGGAAAGTTGCATGGCAATATATCTCGGAATGGCTATGGAAATGCCATAATAGGTAGGTATGGTGGCTGTTTTGAGGAAGGTATATGGTGGGTGTATGATACCAGCGAAAGGTCCGCGGTATTAGAGAGGGTAGCAATGGTGGAAGAAAAGAAAAGTGCGTATAATCCATGGACTCAACATTAGTCATAAAGAACTCATACACTTATTGCAAAAATGTACAAGTTATCAAAGCAAAGTATTATGTGCATGCTCCTAGGGGGATAGATTGGTAGGAAAAGACCATCGCTCATCCCCGACCGCCACTCATAAGGAAGACAATCAAAAAATAAATCATGCTCCGACTTCATCACATAACGGTTCACCATACGTGCATGCTACGGGAATCACAAACTTTAACACAAGTATTTCTCAAATTCACAACTACTCAACTAGCACAACTTTAATATCACCATCTTCATATCTCAAAACAATTATCAAGTATCAAACTTCTCATAGTATTCAACACACTCATAAGAAAGTTTTTACTATTCTTGAATACCAAGTATATTGGATTATTTAAGAAAATTACCATGCTATTTAAGACTCTCAAAATAATCTAAGTGAAGCATGAGAGATCAATAGTTTCTATAAAACAATTCCACCACCGTTCTCTAAAAAATATAAGTGAAGTACTAGAGCAAAAACTATATAACTCAAAATATATAAGTGAAGCACATAGAGTATTCTAACAAATTCCAAATCATGTATGGCTCTCTCAAAAGGTGTGTACAGCAAGGATGATTGTGGTAAACTAAAAAATAAAGACTCAAATCATACAAGACGCTCCAAGCAAAACACATATCATGTGGTGAATAAAAATATAGCTCCAAGTAAAGTTACCGATAGAAGTAGACGAAAGAGGGGATACCTTACGGGGTATCCCCAAGCTTTGGCTCTTAGGTGTCCTTAGATTATCTTGGGGGTACCATGGGAATCCCCAATCTTAGGCTCTTGCCACTCCTTGTTCCATAATCCATCAAATCTTTACCCAAAACTTGAAAACTTCACAACACAAAACTCAAAGTAGAAAATCTCGTGAGCTCCGTTAGCGAAAGAAAACAAAAGACCACTTCAAGGTACTATAATGAACTCATTCTTTATTTATATTGGTGTTAAAACTACTGTATTCCAACTTATCTATGGTTTATAAACTATTTTACTAGCCATAGATTCATCAAAATAAGCAAACAACACACGAAAAACAGAATCTGTCAAAAACAGATCAGTCTGTAGTAATCTGTAGCTAGCGCAAGATCTGAACCCCAAAAATTCTAAAATAAATTTATGGACGTGAGGAATTTATCTATTAATCATCTGCAAAAATAATTAACTAAATAGCACTTTCCGAATAAAAATGGCAGCAGTTCTCGTGAGCGCTAAAGTTTCTGTTTTTTACAGCAAGATTAACAAGACTTTCCCCAAGTCTTCCCAACGGTTCTACTTGGCACAAGCACTAATTAAGCACAAAAAACACAAACAAAACAGAGGCTAGATAAATTATTTATTACTAAACAGGAGCAAAAATAAAGGAATAAAAATAAAATTGGGTTGCCTCCCAACAAGCGCTATCGTTTAACGCCCCTAGCTAGGCATAATAAGCAAGGATAGATCTAGGTATTGCCATCTTTGGTAGGCAATCCATAAGTGGCTCTCATAATAGATTCATAAGGTAATCTAATTTTCTTTCTAGGAAAGTGTTCCATGCCTTTCCTTAACGGAAATTGGAATCTAATATTTCCTTCCTTCATATCAATAATTGCACCAATCGTTCTAAGGAAAGGTCTACCAAGAATAATAGGACATGAAGGGTTGCATTCTATGTCAAGAACGATAAAATCTACGGGCACATAATTCCTATTTGCAACAATAAGAACATCATTAATTCTTCCCATAGGTTTCTTAATAGTGGAATCCGCAAGGTGCAAGTTTAGAGAGCAATCATCAAAATCACGGAAATCTAACAAATCACGCAAAGTCTTTGCAATCGTGGAAACACTAGCACCCAAATCACACAAAGCATAACATTCATGATCTTTAATTTTAATTTTAATAGTTGGTTCCCACTCATCATAAAGTTTTCTAGGGATAGAAACTTCCAACTCAAATTTTTCTTCATAAGATTGCATCAAGGCATCAACGATATGTTTAGTAAACGCTTTATTTTCACTATAAGCATGAGGAGAATTTAGCACGGATTTGATACGTCTCCAACGTATCTATAATTTTTTATTGCTCCATGCTATATTATCTACTGTTTTGGACATTATTGGGCTTTATTTTCCACTTTTATATTATTTTTTGGACTAACCTATTAACCGGAGGCCCAACCCAAAATTGTTGTTTTTTGCCTGTTTTAGGGTTTCGAAAAAAAAGGAATATCAAATGGAGTCCAAACGGAATGAAACCTTCGGGAACGTGATTTTCTCAATGAACAAGACCCGGGAGACTTGGACCTACGTCAAGGCACAAAAGAGGAGGCCACAAGGTAGGGGGTCGCGCCTACCCCCCCAGGCACGCCCTCCACCCTTGTGGGTCCCCTGTTGCTCCACCGACGTACTCCTTCCTCCTATATATACCTACGTACCCCCAAACGATCAGATACGGAGCCAAAAACCTAATTCCACCGCCGGAACTTTCTGTATCCACGAGATCCCATCTTGGGGCCTGTTCCGGAGCTCCGCCAGAGGGGGCATCGATCACGGAGTGCTTCTACATCAACACCATAGCCTCTCCGATGAAGTCTGAGTAGTTTACCTCAGATCTACGGGTCCATAGTTATTAGCTAGATGGCTTCTTCTCTCTTTTTGGATCTCAATACAATGTTCTCCCCCTCTCTTGTGGAGAACTATTCGATGTAATCTTCTTTTTGCGGTGTGTTTGTTGAGACCGATGAATTGTGGGTTTATGATCAAGTCTATCTATGAACAATATTTGAATCTTCTCTGGATTCTTTTATGTATGATTGGTTATCTTTGCAAGTCTCTTAGAATTATCAGTTTGGTTTGGCCTACTAGATTGATCTTTCTTGCAATGGGAGAAGTGCTTAGCTTTGGGTTCAATCTTGCAGTGTCCTTTCCAAGTGACAGTAGGGGCAGCAAGGCACGTATTGTATTGTTGCCATCGAGGATAACAAGATGGGGGTTTCATCATATTGCATGAGTCTATCCCTCTACATCATGTCATCTTGCTTAAGGCGTTACTCTGTTTTTAACTTAATACTCTAGATGCATGATGGATAGTGGTCGATGAGTGGAGTAATAGTAGTAGATGCAGGCGGGAGTCGGTCTACTTGTCTCGGACGTGATGCCTATATACATGATCATACCTAGATATTCTCATAACTATGCTCAATTCTGTCAATTGCTCAACAGTAATTTGTTCACCCACCGTAGAATACTTATGCTCTCGAGAGAAGCCACTAGTGAAACCTATGGCCCCCGGGTCTATCTTCATGATATTAATCTCCTACTACTTAGTTATTTCCTTTGCTTTTTACTTTGCCTTTATTTTACCTTGCATCTTTATCACAAAATTACCAAAAATATTATCTTATAATATCTATCATATCTCACTCTCGTAAGTGGCCGTGTAGGGATTGACAACCCCTATTCGCGTTGGTTGCAAGGATTTATTTGTTTTGTGCAGGTACAAGGGACTCGCGCGTAGCCTCCTACTGGATTGATACCTTGGTTCTCAAAAACTGAGGGAAATACTTACGCTACTTTGCTGCATCATCCCTTCCTCTTCGGGGAAAACCAACGCAGTGCTCAAGAGGTAGCAAGAAGGATTTCTGGCGCCATTGCCGGGGAGGTCTACGCAAAATTCAACATACCAAGTACCCATCACATACCCTTATCTCCCGCATTACATTATTTGCCACTTGCCTCTCGTTTTCCTCTCCCCCACTTCACCCTTGCCGTTTTATTCGCCCTCTCTCTCTATCCTCTCTCTCTTTCTCTATTTGACTCTTTTTGCCCGCTTGTTTGCTTGTGTGTTAGTTCATTTGCTTGTCGTTATGGCTAGTCCTTTACCTTCCGCCTCTATGTCCGAAATTGGGGAAATTATTGTCGATATGGACAATAATAATTCTGATGCTCCTGCTAAAGAACCACCCATCTTACATACAAAAAAAATTCCGTGTTGGTAGTGGTAATATTATTGGAAAAGGAGTTATTCAAGATTTCTTTACTTGTGCTGGTGCTTTACCTTATATGGGTAGTTATATCCTTCATAGAACTAGTAGTCTTGCGGACGCTATTGCCATGCTTGTAGTTGAACTTGAAAGACAATTCATGCACATGCACCCTTGCATACAAAGGATTTTCCTGGAATTTTCTAATATTGAGCATTCTTCTGTTAAGTGTGCTGCTACTATCTTTTTGGCTCATGAGTTTAGATTCATAATAAAAGAAGCCAAAGAAATCTTTGCACATTATAGGGTGGACGCTTACCGTCCTCCCATAGAGGCTATCCTCTTTGATCAAGAAGAAATAATGCGTTTTCAATCTCGAGACTGTGTTGCTTTCAATGAAAATCTTAGAAAAAGGGTTCCTACCAATGTTTTAGTTGATAGAATTTCTGAACTTAATGACATTTTGGCTATTTGAAATAATGAACAAGGATATTCCCTTGAATATAGGCTCACAAAGTTCTGTCAAAAGAATGCTTATAATGATGAATTGGTTGTGCACTATGAAGGACCAAAGGAGGAACCTATACCTCCCAAGGTTGATCTTGGGGACTTTTGTCCCATTAAATTTAGCCCTTTTGATTAATTTTGCTTGCCTTAAAGAAAACTTGCTGACAAACTTAGAGAATATGAAATGAGTTTTAATAATCTATCTTACTATTATGGTGATACCTAGATCTATTCTTGCTTGTTATGCCTAGCTAGGGGCGTTAAACGATAGCGCTTGTTGGGAGGCAACCCAATTTTATTTTTATTCCTTGACTTTTGATCCTGTTTAGTAATAAATAAATTATCTAGCCTCTGTTTTGGTTGTGTACTCTGTGTTTAATTAGTGTTTGTGCCAAGTAGAACCGTTGGGAAGACTTGGGGAAAGTCTTGTTACACTTGCTGTAAAAAACAGAAACTTTAGCACTCACGAGAACTGCTTCCATTTTTATTTGGAAAGTTATATTTAGTTAATTATTTTTTCAGATGATTAATAGATAAATTACTCACGTCCAGCAATTTATTTTAGAATTTTTGGGGTTCCAGATCTTGCGCTAGCTACTGATTACTACAGACTGTTCTGTTTTTGACAGATTCTGTTTTTCGTGTGTTGTTTGCTTATTTTGATGAATCTATGGCTAGTAAAATAGTTTATAAACCATAGAGAAGTTGGAATACAGTAGGTATAACACCAATATATATAAAGAATGAGTTCATTACAGTACCTTGAAGTGGTCTTTTATTTTCTTTCGCTAACAGAGCTCACGATATTTTCTACTTTAAGTTTTGTGTTGTGAAGTTTTCAAGTTTTGGGTAAAGATTTGATGGATTATGGAACAAGGAGTGGAAAGAGTCTAAGCTTGGGGATGCCCATGGCACCCCCAAGATAATATAAGGACACCTAAAAGCCAAAGCTTGGGGATGCCCCGGAAGGCATCCCCTCTTTCGTCTACTTCTATTGGTAACTTTACTTGGAGCTATATTTTTATTCGCCACATGATATGTGTTTTGCTTGGAGCGTATTGTATTATTTGATTCTTTATTTTTTAGTTTACCACAATCATCCTTGATGTACACACCTTTTGAGAGAGCCATACATGATTTGGAATTTGTTAGAATACTCTATGTGCTTCGCTTATATCTTTTGAGTTATATAGTTTTGCTCTAGTACTTCACTTATATCTTTTAGAGCACGGTGGTGGATTTGTTTTATAGAAACTATTGATCTCTCATGCTTCACTTAGATTATTTTGAGAGTCCTAAATAGCATGGTAATTTGCTTAAGATCCTAATATGCTTGGTATTCAAGAATAATAATAAAACTTTCTTATGAGTGTGTTGAATACTATGAGAAGTTTGATGCTTGATAATTGTTTTGAGATATGAAGATGGTGATATTAAAGTTGTGCTGGTTGAGTAGTTGTGAATTTGAGAAATACTTGTGTTAAAGTTGTGATTCCCGTAGCATGCACGTATGGTGAACCGTTATGTGATGAAGTCGGAGCATGATTTTTTTTGATTGTCTTCCTTATGAGTGGCGGCCGGGGACGAGCGATGGTCTTTTCCTACCAATCTATCCCCCTACGAGCATGCCGTAATACTTTGTTTGATAACTTGTAGATTTTTGCAATAAGTATATGAGTTCTTTATGACTAATGTTGAGTCCATGGATTATGCGCACTTCTCTCTCCCTTCCACCTTTGCTAGCCTCTCTAATACCGCGCACCTTTCGCCGGTATCATACACCCACCATATACCTTCCTCAAAACAGCCACCATACCTACCTATTATGGCATTTCCATAGCCATTCCGAGATATATTGCCATGCAACTTTCCACCGTTCCGTTTATTATGACACACTCCATCATTGTCATATTGCTTAGCATGATCATGTAGTCGACATCGTATTTGTGGCAAAGCCACCATTCATAATTCTTTCATACGTGTCACTCTTGATTCATTGCATATCCTGGTACACCGCCGGAGGCATTCATATAGAGTCATATTTTGTTCTAAGTATCGAGTTGTAATTGTTGAGTTGTAATAAAAATAAAAGTGTGATGATCATCATTATTAGAGCATTGTCCCAGTGAGGAAAGGATGATGGAGACTATGATTCCCCCACAAGTCGGGATGAGACTCCAGACAAAAAAAAGAGGCCATAACAAAAGAGAAAAGGCCCAAATAAAAAAATATGAGAGAAAGAGAGAAGGGACAATGTTACTATCCTTTTGCCACACTTGTGCTTCAGAGTAGCACCATGATATTCATGATAGAGAGTCTCCTATGTTATCACTTTTCATATACTAGTGGGAATTTTTCATTATAGAACTTGGCTTGTATATTCCAATGATGGGCTTCCTCAAAATGCCCTAGGTCTTCATGAGCAAGCAAGTTGGATGCACACCCACTTAGTTTCTTTTTGAGCTTTCATATACTTATAGCTCTAGTGCATCCGTTGCATGGCAATCCCTACTCACTCGCATTGATATCTATTGATGGGCATCTCCATAGCCCGTTGATACGCCTAGTTTATGTGAGGCTATCTTCTCCATTTTTGTCTTCTCCACAACCACCATTCTATTCCACCTATAAGCGCTATGTCCATGGCTCACGCTCATGTATTGCATGAAAATTGAAAAAGCTAGAAAAGACCAAAAGTATGAAACATTTGCTTGGCTTGTCATCGGGGTTGTGCATGATTTAAATATTTTGTGTGGTGAATATGGAGCATAGCCAGACTATATGATTTTGTAGGGATAACTTTCATTGGCCATGTTATTTTGAGAAGACATAATTGCTTTGTTAGTATGCTTGAAGTATTATTATTTTTATATCAATATGAACTTTTGTATTGAATATTTTGGATCTGACTATTCATACCACAATTAAGAAGAATTACATTAAAATTATGCCAAGTAGCACTTCGCATCAAAAATTCTGTTTTTACCATTTACCTACTCAAGGATGAGCAGGAATTAAGCTTGGGGATGCTTGATACGTCTGCAACGTATCTATAATTTTTGATTGCTCCATGCTATATTATCTACTATTTTTGACATTATTGGGCTTTATTTTCCACTTTTATATTATTTTTGGGAATAACCTATTAACCGGAGGCCCAGCCCAGAATTGTTGTTTTTGCCTTTTTTAGGGTTTCGAAGAAAAGGAATATCAAACAGAGTCCAAACAGAATGAAACCTTCGGGAATGTGATTTTCTCAACGAACAAGACCCTGGAGACTTGGACCCTACATCAAGGCACAAAAGAGGAGGCCACGAGGTTGGGGGGCGCGCCTACCTCCCAGGCATGCCCTCCACCCTCGTGAGCCCCCTGTTGCTCCACCGACGTACTCCTTCCTCCTATAAATACCTACGTACCCCCAAACGATCAGATACGGAGCCAAAAACCTAATTCCACCGCCGCAACTTTATGTATCCACGAGATCCCATCTTGGGGCCTGTTCCGGAGCTCCGCCGGAGGGGGCATCGATCACGGAGGGCTTCTACATCAACACCATAGCCTCTCCGATGAAGTGTGAGTAGTTTACCTCAGACCTACGGGGCCATAGTTATTAGCTAGATGGCTTCTTCTCTCTTTTTGGATCTCAATACAATGGTCTCCCCCTCTCTTGTGGAGAACTATTCGATATAATCTTCTTTTTGCGGTGTGTTTGTTGAGATCGATGAATTGTGGGTTTATGATCAAGTCTATCTATGAACAATATTTGAATCTTCTCTGAATTATTTTATGTATGATTGGTTATCTTTGCAAGTCTCTTCGAATTATCAGTTTGGTTTGGCCTACTAGATTGATCTTTCTTGCAATGGGAGAAGTGCTTAGCTTTGGGTTCAATCTTGCGGTGTCCTTTCCCAGTGACAGTAGGGGCAGCAAGGCAAGTATTGTATTGTTGCCATCGAGGATAACAAGATTGGGTTTTCATCATATTGCATGAGTCTATCCCTCTACATCATGTCATCTTTCTTAAGGCGTTACTCCGTTTTTAATTTAATACTCTAGATGCATGCTGGATAGCGGTCGATGAGTGGAGTAATAGTAGTAGATGCAGGCAGGAGTCGGTCTACTTGTCTCGGACGTGATGCCTATATACATGATCATACCTAGATATTCTCATAACTATGCTCAATTCTGTCAATTGCTCAACAGTAATTTGTTCACCCACCGTAGAATACTTATGCTCTCGAGAGAAGCCACTAGTGAAACCTATGGCCCCCGGGTCTATCTTCATCATATCAATCTCCTACTACTTAATTATTTCCTTTGCTTTTTTACTTTGCCTTTATTTTAACTTGCATCTTTATCACAAAAATACCAAAAATATTATCTTATCATATCTATCGAATCTCACTCTCGTAAGTGGCCGTGTAGGGATTGACAACCCCTATTCGCGTTGGTTGCGAGGATTTATTTGTTTTGTGCAGGCACGAGGGACTCGCGCATAGCCTCCTACTGGATTGATACCTTGGTTCTTAAAAACTGAGGGAAATACTTACGCTACTTTGCTGCATCATCCCTTCCTCTTCGGGGAAAACCAACGCAGTGCTCAAGAGGTAGCAGGATTACAACAAGGAAATACAATCAATCAAAGAGCAATTTTCATAATTAAATTCCTTGAAATCCAAGATAGTGGGTTTAGTAGCATCTAGGGTTTTAATTTCTTCGATCCCACTTTTATCAAATTTAGCATCAAGATCTAAAAACTCTGAATTATTGGAACGCCTTCTAGGTAAAGGTGGATCATATTTAGTCCCATCATTATTAATATTCATATTGCAAAACAAAGATTTAATAGGGGATACATAAATAACTTTTAGATCTTCATCTTTATTTTCATACGAACTAGAAGAACACGCTCTTATAAAGGCATCTTTCTTAGCACGCATCCTAGCGGTTCTTTCTTTGCACTCATCAATGGAGATTCTCATGGCTTTGAGAGACTCATTGATATCATGCTTAGGTGGAATAGATCTAAGTTTCAAAGAATCAACATCAAGAGAAATTCTATCAACGTTCCTAGCCTACTCATCAATCTTAAGCAATTTTTGTTCAATCAAAGCATTGAAATTCTTTTGCGAAGTAATAAATTCTTTAATATTAGATTCAAAATTAGAGGGTATCTTATTATAATTTCCATAAGAGTTGTTGTAGGAATTACTATTATTATTAGAGGGATTGCTAGGATAAGGCCTAAGATTAAAATTTCCTCTATACGAGTTGTTACCAAAATTGTTCCTACCAACAAAATTCACATCCATAGATTCATTATTATTCTCAATCAAAGTAGACAAAGGCATATCATTAGGATTAGAAGAAACACTTTTATTAGCAAATAATTTCATAAGTTCATCCATCTTTCCACTCAAAACATTAATTTCTTCTATCGCATGCACCTTTTTATTAGTAGATCTTTCAGTATGCCATTGAGAATAATTAACCATAATATTATCTAGGAGTTTAGTAGCTTCTCCTAAAGTGATTTCCATAAAAGTGCCTCCCGCGGCCGAATCTAAAAGATTTCTAGAAGCAAAATTCAATCCGACATAGAAATTTTGTATAATCATCCACAAATTCAAACCATGAGTAGGGCAATTACGTATCATTAATTTCATCATCTCCCAAGCTTTTGCAACATGTTCATGATCAAGTTGCTTAAAATTCATAATATTGTTTCTAAGAGAGATGATCTTAGCGGGAGGAAAATACTTAGAGATAAAAGCATCTTTGCACTTGTTCCAAGAATCAATACTATTTTTAGGTAAAGATGAAAACCAAGCTTTAGCACGATCTCTAAGAGAAAAAGGAAATAGCTTCAATTTAACAATATCATTATCCACATCTTTATTCTTTTGCATATCACATAGATCGACGAAGCTATTTAGATGGGTAGCGGCATCTTCACTAGGAAGGCCGGAAAACGAATCTTTCATAACAAGATTCAGCAAGGTAGCATTAATTTCACAAGATTCAGCATCGGTAAGAGGAGCAATCGGAGTGCTAATAAAATCACTGTTGTTGGTATTGGTAAAGTCACACAATTTAGTGTTATCTTGAGCCATCGTGACAAGCAAGCAAACTAACACACAAGCAAACAAAAAGCAAGAGGGCAAAAAGAGGCAAATAGAGAAAGAGAGGGAGGATAGAGAGAGAGGGCGAATAAAACGGCAAGGGTGAAGTGGGGGATAGGAAAACGGGAGGCAAATGGCAAATAATGTAATGCGGGAGATAAGGGTATGTGATGGGTACTTGGTATGTTGACTTTTTCGTAGACTCCCCGGTAACGGCGCCAGAAATCCTTCTTGCTACCTCTTGAGCACTGCGTTGGTTTTCCCCGAAGAGAAAGGGATGATGCAGCAAAGTAGCGTAAGTATTTCCCTCAATTTTTGAGAACCAAGGTATCAATCTAGTAGGAGGCGAGTCCCTCGTACCTGCACAAAACAAATAACTCCTCGCAACCAACGCGATAAGGGGTTGTCAATCCCTTCACGGTCACTTACGAGAGTGAGATCTGATAGATATGGTAAGATAATATTTTTGGTATTTTTGTGATAAAGATGCAAAGTAAAATAAAAGGCAAATGAAAATAACTAAGGATTGGAAGATTAATATGATGAAGATAGACCCGGGGGCCATAGGTTTCACTAGTGGCTTCTCTCAAGAGCATAGGTATTTTACGATGGGTGAACAAATTACCGTTGAGCAATTGACAGAATTGAGCATAGTTATGAGAATATCTAGGTATGATCATGTATATAGGCATCACGTCCGAGACAAGTAGACCGACTCCTGCCTGCATCTACTACTATTACTCCACTCATTGACCGCTATCCAGCATGCATCTAGAGTATTAAGTTCATGAAAACAGAGTAACGCCTTAAGCAAGATGACATGATGTAGAGGGATAGATTCATGCAATATGATAAAAAAAACCATCTTGTTATCCTCAATGGCAACAATACAATACGTGCCTTGCTGCCCCTACTGTCACTGGGAAAGGACACCGCAAGATTGAACCCAAAGCTAAGCACTTCTCCCATTGCAAGAAAGATCAATCTAGTAGGCCAAACCAATCTGATAATTCTAAGAGACTTGCAAAGATAACCAATCATACATAAAAGAATTCAGAGGAGATTCAAATATTTTTCATAGATAATCTTGATCATAAACCCACAATTCATCGGTCTCAACAAACACACCGCAAAAAAGAAGATTACATCGAATAGATCTCCACAAGAGAGGGGGAGAACATTGTATTGAGATCCAAAAGGAGAGAAGAAGCCATCTAGCTAATAAATATGGACCCGAAGGTCTGAGGTAAAGTACTCACACTTCATGGAGAGGCTATGGTGTTGATGTAGAAGCCCTCCGTGATGGATGCCCCCTCTGGCGGAGCTCCAGAACAGGCCCCAAGATGGGGTCTTGTGGATACAGAAAGTTGCGGCGGTGGAATTAGGGTTTTGGCTCCGTATCTGATCGTTTGGGGGTACGTAGGTATATATAGGAGGAAGGAGTACGTCGGTGGAGCAATAGGGGGCCCACGAGAGTGGAGGGTGTGCCTGGGGGGGGGGGGGGGGGGTAGGCGCGCCCCCCTACCTCATGGCCTCATCCTTTGTTTCTTGACGTAGGGTCCAAGTCTCCTGGATCATGTTCGGTGAGAAAATCACATTCCCGAAGGTTTCATTCCGTTTGAACTCCGTTTGATATTCCTTTTCTTCGAAACCCTAAAATAGGCAAAAAAAACAGCAATTCTGGGTTGGGCCTCCGGTTAATAGGTTAGTCCCAAAAATAATACGGAAGTGGATAATAAAGCCCAATAATGTCCAAAACAGTATATACTATAGCATGGAGCAATCAAAAATTATAGATACGTTGGAGACGTATCATTTGGCTGCCTTGAGTCGACTCATCTCTCGTCTCGGTGAAAAGGCATTGCCTCTTTACCGACTGATGAAGAAATCTGACAAGTTCGAGTGGACTCCTGAAGCTGACGCAGCGTTTGCAGAGCTCAAAACCCTGCTTTCCACCCAGCCGTTGCTCGCTGCTCCAATCAGCAAAGAGCACTTACTGCTTTATATTGCAGCCACTAGACAAGTTGTCAGTACAGTACTCACGGTCAAACGGGAAGAAGAAGGTAAAGCCTACAAAGTTTAGCGCCCAATGTACTATATTTTTGAAGTCTTAACTCCGTCCAAGTCCAAGCAGAGATATCCGCATTATCAGAACCCCACCATCCACATTGTTGGATGCCACTTGTTCCTGCAGGTACGGAGGACTTCCCACATGGGAATTATCTTAATTTATTTCCTTTTTCATCAAGCAATTCGCATGATCTGGTTATAAACTAACGATCAGCTAAGCTTTCCCCTCTGAATCTACACCATATATACAGGTTTTTGTATTAGATAGCCTTGACCTGGGTTTGTTGAGCAAAGCAAGGGGAATGTTCCCGCGAATGGCACTTTTTGATTATGATTCAATGAAGAAAATGATTGAGGCCATTTCTGTTAACATGGGAGCTGGGGAAATATCATTCCACGGCGCATCGGTATGCATGCTAGTCTAGATGTTCTTGTTCCATGGCGAAATATGATTCCATATATGTTCATTTCTTATAGTGTACTAACAAATATCCATCAATATATTTCAGGTCCGACAGAATCTTAATATCAGCAAGGAAATTGTATGCGCCACCGACATTGTTTTCAACCCAATCAAGTCAAGGGCATCACCCAACACAAAAAGAGTGCAGACTCCATCAACGCCTATCCCCCGAAACAATTAGGGCAAGTCTAGTCCACTTGAATTTTTGAAACATTTGCGTACCAAGTACCCGTCCGTTGTGAGTATTTTACACTTAGGCAAGCAAACAAATTTAACTTCTCGACCTTAGTTGCACATCTTACTATCTAAGCAATTTATTTGTCTTGTTCACAGTCGGGCGAGAAGCTTGACATACTTCTGAGAGAGCACAATGCGCGTGGGCTGGCTAGAATATCAGAGATGAGGGAATCTTTCCAGAACTCGATGTTTAGTTTCGTAGATAAAATAGTTAGCTGCATAGCTGAAAATTGTACGTGTTGCAAGGCCAATGGTCGAAAACAGTGCATTCTGAAGAGCGAGCCCCCGAACAATGGTAACATTAACAATGTGCCAACCAGAAAAGAAGAACTGTTTGTCACGCCAATTGCGAGCAAGATAGTATCAAGGTTGTCTGGCCCTGTCGATAATGAAGGTGAGCATTCAGTTTCAGGCATCTATATTAGTACTACTATGCATGTATCATCATCAATAGACTACAACATATCTAGACATAATCCATCAAAATTTACGCATTACAGGTACCTCATCAGCAAATAGCTCAATTGACCGTAAAAGGTCTGTCGCACCCAACTCAATTAATGAGCAAGACTCATCAAAGAAACTATGTGTTCGACAGGACACACCTCTTCAGATGGTTTCTCCCTCCGCCATTGACACTGTCAACAACTCATCTTTGTCAGCCAAGCAAGAAGCTCGCAATTCTTTGACGATCTCACAGCTGTCATTGTTACATACTATGCCGAGCTCCGCCCAAGGGCTGATTATGTCACATTTGGCACTACAAACGACATGGTCCCAACCAAAATTCGTTTGCCAAAGTGTAATGTAGCACGCGACCCTTGGGCAATTGGATCGGTGCCACTCCCACCATCACCAACAGTTCTCAAAGCTATCAATGATTGGTTATCTGCTGCATCGACCTTACTGCTAGAGAGGTATTGCCAAGATAGGCAATTTTTTCTTCCGAAATGAGACCATAATTGTTTTATAATGTTTATGTTATGCTTCACATGACAACATCTCATTTTATGGACTCTTTACAGGAAATGAATCGTGCACCCACATCCAAGGCTAGTATCAATTGATGGAACAGAAATCAAGCAACAACTAGCAGGAAGCGAACATCTTGGCCATGAGATGGCCTCAATAATTTTCAGACGACTCCAGCAGATGGATTTTTTGTTCACTAAAGATAGCGCAGGGATGATATGGAGGAACTTCATGGAACCTGAGTTTGCTGTAAGTCCAACGTTCACTAACATTTGACCCCTCTGATAACTCCTCTCTTGATTTATTAAAGTTTCCATTACACGCTCCAACACGAAATGTCTTTTTTTTCTTGCAGACAACTGTGTTCTCGAATGCTGACCCCTTAACAATCCAATCTACCCGCACTAGCTTCACCAGTGCACTTGATAAATGGAACCCTGCCTCAACTAGAGTGGTAAGTATAGAACAAAGCCCTATTTTTTAACCACTGGCATCCGTTTTATACATTCCATGTCACACTTACTAATTTAGTTGTCAATTAACATTTCCCAACAGTGGCACATACCAGCTGTCTTGCCCGATGGATGGGCCGTCTACTCATTTGACATGCTGAAAAGGAGGATAGTCGTTCTTGATCCAGCAGTTGGACCATTTGGCTTTAGCAATCGTAGGGTAAACATGCACACATATGTGTCAAACCTTCTGCATTCCTCCCTGTTCAGATGCCTCCAGTGCCTCTATGAGTCATGGCATTGCAGCTATGGAGAATGGACCAGGTCATTCCCAATGCTGATGGTGGAGAAGGTTGTTAAGTAAGTTGAAATATACTTCCAGCTCATCTGTCTCTAATGTTATATTAACATTCAGCTCTTGCCTGCTTACATCTTCGCACGCATGGTCCATCAGGGAAGATAATGGAATATGCGCGACATTTCTTGCTAGGAATTTCAACGGCGATAAACTGCAAATCCCTTTGACCAAGGTAACTGCCTTTTTAAGAATTACATCAATACCAAGAATTACTGTTACTGACCTTTGGGCTAATTCACAAAACTAATTCACAGGCCAACCTGGACATGCACAAGAACCTCATGCTCTATGAGGTCTTGCATCTCCAAGGAAACGAGTCGCTAATCCCACATGATGCCATCGAAGCGATCAAGGGCTCTTTCCTTGTCATCTGAATTATTGCTATGCTATATCTTAGCATTTTCTATGTACGTTTAAACTGAAACAATTTATGATGTATCTCCTGTTCTAAACAGGTCGAATGTAACCGACTGTTTTTCATGGACACAATCCAACACTCTTAACCGTTTCGAACAATAATGCACTGAAACTACGAATTTTGTGACACATACTGGGATAGGATACATTCGGCATGCCCTCGGGGTCACGCTCACACTCACACAACTAATCTTAAGGCACAGGCTGGGATGGATTCTCCATGCACTAAATCTCACACACTCACTCACACCAACACATAGAACATGATTAAGATATTACTTGTTCGTAAACAGAATCATCTAATAAACCCTGAGGAAGATGTAGCAAAACAGAGCTACCAGCAACACATACATAGCGCGGGCCATGTGTTTGAACCTCTGATCCGGCAAAACAACTGGCACCACAGCTGCGGGTTGCACATGCAATGTCTCGTTAGCTTCACGGAGACGACGAGTCAGCTGCGGGTTGCACATGCAATGGCTCATTAGCATCATGCAGGTTCGAGTTCAACCTCTCAAGCAGCCACACTTGGTCCCTCAGATCCAGTACCAGCTGCTTAAGGAACGGATCATCGATTGGATCGTCATGCCATATGAAATACTGGCAACCTCCCCTCTGCAAACATCCGAAAAGGAAACAAGAACCAATTTTTCTTGAACACGACTAATGAAAAGGAAATCCAAATGTGTAATTCAGAGAAACTTTTAGAGCTTACTTACCCGTGAATAGTAACAACTTCTGTACCTCCTCCTTGGATTTTCGTCGCTCCACGAGATCCACATGGCTGCTTTCTTAGGCGGCCTGCATTCAAACGGGTCATATGGCTCATAGTCTAGCGGACCTTGCCGGTACCTTATCGGCGATCTCACTGGTGCACCTTGAACTCTACTAGCGGAATAATGAGATCGTGAGGAAGAAGAGCTAGAGGAGGCCATTGGAGGGACGAGAACAACTAGATGTGGCTAAACTACTTGAGAGGCTGGCAAGGAGGAAAGGGATACTTATAGACGGATGCACTCAACCAGCAACGGTCAATACCATCTGGCGTACTACACACGCATCCAACAACGGCTATTTCAAAATTCAAACAAGGAAAGGAAGACGTTGTACATGCGCATGCAATTTTTTAATCAGAAGCCATGCATGGCTTGATTCCTTCACAGGGAGGTTCGTTGACAGCATCAACTTAACTGACATATTACAACCAAAATGATTAAAGCAACCCAAGTTCGTCCTGGAAATCACACTTCAACCTCGCTAATCCATCAAAGCGTCCGCACCACCAAAATGATTATCCTGCAGGTTGCATCTAACCTAAACCCGCGGACAAATCCGACGCCTCGCTGCTTCAAGAGCTACTCTTCCATTGTCACTTGCTCCATGATTCCTTGACGAGGAGCAGAATTTCCTTTGGCCACCATAGTCTCGTACAACATCCTCCTCCTCCTGGCCGGCAGACCAACCTAATGCAAGCCAACAAGTGGAACTTTGTTGTCAGATTTTTTGAAACTGAAACATGAGATGCAAACTAATGTTTTTTGCAGCCCTAGCCTTGTACCTGTGGCACATCGTGCTCCAGACGTGTACCATTGAAGTTGTCAGCGTAGTAAGCAATATAACCGGCAGACTCCCCGCTAAAAGAAAACAAGAAATGCATTAAACACTGACAATGATCTGTTACTTTTGTTTTGTCATTACTATTACTGGAGACATTACCTGCCGGATGCAGCGTGCATGTTCTTGTTGTACCTCACATGCTAATCCGAGATATCCATGTTCCACCCGTCAGCAAGCATAGCCCCAACATGCTTCAAACCATTAAGCATGTTGCAAATTATGGATGAATGCTTGTCTCTGTACTGATGCTTGGTGTGCTCTGTATAAACTGGATCAAGCACGTTGAGTCTTTTGAGCTTCATGTCAAAGACGTACATGCACCACTCCCTAGTGATTGATATAGGAGCCATGATCTGTAATGGTCAAACAAGGCACAAACAATTAGATTCAACAGCATGCACAAGATTCTCTGCATGAACTTAACCCGAACATTATTTGCAGATAACCACACTTACCATCCTGCATAGCCTCAGCTGAAATCCAATGTTCTGGGAAGACAGTAAAGCACGCAAAGTTACCATAGCCTCGCGAGTGTATGGATTCTCAAGGTGCAGCTGGTCCAGAGCAACAAACATCATGATCAAAAAGTTAGATGAGTATGCCACACAAATTTCAACCTAACAGTGTAAATCTGTAGTTTTATGGTATTACTGACACATCAGGCGATACAATCCCCCTCCATAGAGGAAGGCCAACACTCTCCATCATCATAATCTCCCTCTCATTGAAGCCACGAACCCATGCCTCCATACCATTGTAACCCATCTCTCCATTCAAACTGTATTGGTTCTTCATTTTGTTACCATCTAGCTTCAACGGAGTTGGCCGAACGCTTTCAAACCAAACCCTGCAATGTAATTCCCAAAACCATGTCAGTACAGTTGTTGGTCTTCTGCTCAAACCAATCACATTTACAAGTTTTCAAAAATATCACCTCCCAAGTCCATCAGAGCAAGATAGCAACATGGCATTCTCGTAGAATTCATCACATATGTGATCAGGGTACTGGACTTGTACCAGCTCTACCTCGAAAGGTGAGTACCCATAGTCAGGGTCCGGCACAAGATAAGCATCTGGATGAATGACTGCTGCAACGTCACCAAATGCACATCAGAGAGGCATAAAAATTGTTTCAGTTTGCATAGACATTCAGTTCTGGTAATTACCCAAAGGAGCAGGAGCCATATCTGGGCTTTCATGCACGTTAGACACAGAAAGCCTCTTGTTTCTAATTGGAGTGTACATAGCGGACGATCTTGCATGAACACCAGCTGTAGCTCCTTCCACTCCAATAGCAAGTGTTGCTGGCAGAGCATCTTTGTTCAAATGAAACAATTAATGCAGATACTCAGTATTTGGTTAGTACAAATTAGCAAGCAAGATATAGATTTGCGCCAGATATAAATGCGCACCTTCAGTCATCGCGTACATAATCGACGTGTCAACAAGAGGAGCCGATGCCGGTACAGCTACATGTGCAGAAGATGGGCCAAGGAGCTCGTGCATGGTTTTCTAACGCTGGGCTCATGGTGCCCCAACTGCAATCCATGGCAAAAGTCATGAACAGCTTGTGATGAGTGAAGTAAACAAGTAATGCAAGACCGTGTTAAGGGTTTAACCTGGATATTCAATCGCCTTCCCCTTGCCCTTGCGATCAATAATCAATGGTTTGTCTTCTAGATCATCACTTGCATGGGCGTCTTGTACCACACAAACAATTGGAAACAACAAGTAAAACAAATCAGCAGGTGCACTAATGAATGAAATTCAGGAATTAATCTTGGATGTTGTAATCACCTGGCATAGCAGCCCGAGCAGTAGATCGCCCCACCTCTCCAATATCAGGCTTCTCTTCATTTGTGCCATCTGGACATGTGTTTAGGGCTGGACCCACTCCAAAGGTTTTTTGGTTACCAACAACCACAACCATCATGGCATGAGTTGCTTCCCTTGAAGAAGCAGCTAACTCCTCCGCCAGTACAGTAGTACAACAAATTTTTAGTAAACTATATGCTTTTTGTTCCTACGAAATGAGGCACACATAGAAAATGAAAAAAAACAAGAACATCATACTATGGAAGTGCATATTCATGTCCAGACAAGGGAACTGTGAATCACCTGTTGCCGACGTTGTTCTAGGTGTAGTTGGGATCTCCACTGGGAACGCTGCCGCCACAGCTGCATGCTTTTTCACGTGCTCCATGAAGAAATCAAGAGTTTCTGTCAGCTCTTTCTCCCTTGTTGCCATAGAGACAGCCTTTATCTCTTCCAGAACCTTCTCCCTCATGGAATCAACTAGTTTGAGAAACTGTGCCTCCCTACGCTGGAACTAGAACTCGAACGCAGCCTTGACAGAATCTATCATCTTTTCAACAAAGCAAGGCAATGTGTGTGAGAAACCATACTAACCATCACTAACATCTAACATGAAGAAATTTGAAATTTACTCTGGCCACAATACCTCATCAGTCCACACAGGTCCACGATGGCCTGTGTTGTTTCCGCGCTGCGCTGCACCACCAAAGCCCATCGGATCTGCTCCTCCAGCACTTCCATGCCCACCAACTGGCACTGACCGTGGAATGTTCATTGATGGAGAGCGGGGGACATTAGCAAGCTGAGAAGATAAATGTCAGAGAAATATGTTGAATGCTAAAGCAGAGAAGCAAGAGAAACACATGTGCTAGAACATTTTTCTTTCTAACTTACATCAAGACCGCATTCTATTCCAAATCTTGCGGCGTGCTTGCGGATGAGATCCTTCAATAGCACATCTGAATAACTAGAGATGCGGGGGAGTGGCAGCAGCTCCACACCTTCCACACCATGCTCATGGTAGTCCAACCATATGATCTAGCATTTCACATTCATTGAAATGAGCATATCAAACAAGAAGAAACAAGCGCAAAAGGAAGAACTTGCATTTTGATAAAAAAATCACCTATGGCACAATAAGGCACCCGCCAAGCACGACAAATGCCGGATCTGTTGCCAGATCATCTCTAAGCTTCCGTGCAGCTTCCCTTAGTCCCTCAACCACGTAGTCACAGAAATCAAACTCGCATATCATGTCTGGCTCGGCAACTACAGGTAGGAGCTCGTTTGCTATTCCGAAAAAGGGTTTCCCCCCGCTTTGTATACAAAGCAACCAACCAAGCCGTACAAGGATAGGTGCTGGGGCGGAAGCAGCACAGTCACGCCCAAAAGAAACGACAGAGAAAGAGCAAAAGAAACAAATGCCGACAACGGCGGATCAACGAAAACGAAGAAGCCTCGCGAACGCTGCGCCCACCGGGATCTTCCACTAGGCTCCAAGACTCCGAAGCGCCCCTCGGCACAAGAAAAGTGGAGCTGGCTACTAGCGCGACGGCGGCCTTCATGGTTTTGCTCTCTTCACCCTCAATGGCTACCTTGTTAGCTCCCTGAACTATCTTTTTAACACGATGAACTGGAATATTGTTTGACCTCGGCATGCCAGTGCCTAGTAAGGCGTGCACCTTACCAAGAAGGCGCTCGCGGTCTGCAAGGCAACGCCCCACCTGAATGTCTATTTTCCTACCACCGCTAGGAAGACCAATTGCTCTAGCAACAGCCCTGGCATTGATATCTACAAATGTTCCATCACCCATGTCCATCTTCATAGTATCTGGGTCTATCTTGGAGATCAAAGACATGGAAAAGATTCGGCTTGTGTTTCCTAGAACCCTAATCTTACACAACTCTCCCAAACCTACTTCCCCAAACACGTCTCTAACCTCGGGGTTCCATTCACCCGCCAGCGACTGCAACGTAATCGAGGTGAATGAGGTCTGGACAGTTGGGACTCGCCTAGGCGCCGGGATGGAAGAGGCAGCAACAATTGAACTTCCGGCCAACGGCGATGGCGCCGGTGAGCTGCCCTTGGGTCGCCCCCGTGCCATGGCTAGCTAGCAGCAACAAATCTGAAAAACACCAACAAGCAAGGAATAGAGGAGTTAAACACATAGATCTGATGCTCAAGAACAAAACAACGATCAAAACATGCATCGAGGACGATTTCTAGGAGTTGAAAGAGGATTGACAAGGAACATGATAACCAACCTTTCACCTTTGTTGCCTTCCAACTAGTAGTATCAACTGTTGAAGCAGGCCAGTTCCCAAAGCAGAGTCTCGGGGGTGGTGTGTGCGGTGGATTGGCTGTCGAGTTGCTCCAGCTTCTTATATTTATAGTCATGAGCCAACCACTCCCCCTGCGTACTACATGGAACATGGTCAGTGACACCTGATACTACTGTTATATGGATTAATTAATCCAAGTTCTGAGACAAGCCCTTTTCTCCATGGCCAAATCATACCCACAACACATGCACCTTGGCATCACACATGCACATCTTTGGACACACACGCTGACAAAACCTTTTCTTGGCTTATGAAAAAACAAACTGTTTGTTTTCCCAACAATATCATGAACACAAAAATAATTTAGGGAATTTTTTTCCACGTGTGGCTAATGTTGACCCAAAAGCAAACGTTCATTAATCATGTGGTTCGTACATAGATTACTACTACAAGTTTATCTTGCATCACAGTTTGGACATAGCCAGAGAAACAAACTTCTCCATCTAGCTTAATTTTTGTAGCTACTACTGATAAATCACAGCTTCTGACGCTTTGTAGGCGGACTTTCAGCGTCGTCCTCCAACTGGCCGTAGCCGAAAGTGCCTGTCCCTGACTCGTGATCACCAAGATCCATCTCCATCTTCCCTTCTACATGTGCCGGTGCCACGAAAGGATCAAAATCGGCAGTTCCCTCCTCCAACCGGCTCACATCGGCAACCACAATCATCTGAACCAATAACAGGATTTTTGTTTATACTAGCACAAATGCCCGTGCGTTGCGACGGGAGCAAATTTTGATGTGGATTCAAATTTAATGAGAATTATAAAATGCGGCTCATTTTACAAATCTGCTCGACGCGCCACGTCTTATATCCAACTCCAACAAATTTTGTATGAATAGTTCACTGCATATTTTGTCCTATTCCTCTTTCCTCGAGTAGCGGGTATTACTCACATTTGTTTTGATATAGTATAAAAATAATGTTATTGCCATCATGTCCACCAGAGTTTAAGTAAAAGAACAAAAAGAAAAATAGCTAGAATGAAGAATGGAGGGAAAAACTTGTGGAACTCACAAATATTTGTTAATTCCCTCACTTCAGAACCGTTCAATTAAGTTTTAAAAAAAGGTGTTGTTCAATTAACACGCTCGATTTTCTGTTTAGAATAAGATTAGTAACAGAAATTTAAATAAAATAACACAACACAATGATTAATTTTCCGCAATCCCGTTAAAGTAGGAATCATTTTTTTTGCGCAATGAGCCATGAAATCAACTCTGCCACAATCCCGCTTTAGTTTGGAGTTTTTTTTGCGGCCGTTCAATCTAGTTTTCCACATTCCTGCTTTCAATTATACCATGAAATATCCCACAATCCCAGGATGCAGCGTGCAATCAGGCCATGAAATCAACTGCCCCACACAATCCCGCTTTAATCACAGTCCTGAAATTGATCACTCAATTCCTTCCGTTTATTATAATATACTCGAGCATCATGAAGCGTTCATGTGCATCTTAGAAGCTTATCTGCTCTCACGTTAACCTTTCTTAGGCAACTTGCTGATCATACAGGAAAAATTCTGGTATATAAAGGGCTACGAATTGATCTAAACGAACGATGTGGGGCTAATCTGGCATAAAATATGGATGCTCACCTGAGTTCGGTCACTCCCAGCGCTATCTATTTTCCACGCGGCTTGGGGCCCAGCAAAGGCCTAGCACTCTATTTGGGTAGGCCAAGCGATGCAATTTTTCAAGCCTAGCGATGCAGCTCAGCGGCGGGAATATTTCATTAGTACAAATGGCCCGCTGTAAACACCATCATACGCTAGTTCAATTGGTTGCACCCGTGGGCACTGAGATCAGACGGACGGATGAACAACTATTAGTACCACCTCATTTATATTATGATTTTGTCTATATGAAGCGTAAAAGCGCATTACGACTGCGCGGAAGCGTATTGTGACGGTGAACCCACAGAGTCAATCCATGCTTTATTATTAAGGAAAATTATATTATATTATATTATATTATTATTATTAGGGAAAGATTAGGGAAATATTTTTTGCAAAATACTATGCATATATAGTACAAATGTCCGTGCGTTGCAATGTCCGAATTTTCTTGAACATGCTCCACATAGCATTACACAACACTTTTTATATCCTAATGGCATTTGTCAGGACCTAATTCCCGTGCATTGCAACATGCAAAAATATCGTAAAAGCGGCCGTGGGATGGCACGTTCCATTTCTTACAAACAATTCTGATAAACATCGGTAATAAGTTTATACTGTTATCGCTTTTCGAAGTATGAAGTGTGGACGTAAAGAAGAGCCACCCTAACATGTTTCAAAATAATTAAACTATTTGGAAATTTTAATCTTTTTTATTAGAATTGAAACATGTTTTGGAAATGAACTTTTCTTAACACATGTTTTTAAACAGTTTTTTCCAATTTTTTTGATCAATTTTAATGGTTTTTTAAAAAGTTAGAACATTTTTTAGGAATTTTGAGCATTTTTTAAAAAGTGTTAATATATTTAAAAGCATTAATTTTTAAAGCAAGAAGATTTGAAACACTCCTATCTCAAATAAAAACACACGCTACGTGTCTGCAATTACAAAAAAGATTGTTGGTGTCTATACCATGTAGTATAAAGTTGAGAAAGTCGTAGGGTTAATGGTGGTGCTTGAGTTTAGCACTATAATCGGGTGGAAGAGCAATGGTGTGATTGTTTATAGCAGGATATACAAATGATGAAATTGTTGTATACTATTCGAGAATTTAATAACTAATCCACAAGTTTTTCTTAGAATTTTCAAAAGACATGCAAAGTAATCATTTTGGATTAGAGTGTAGTGGTGTATTGAAGTGTGATTGTTTATATACAATTTTCCTCTTATATTCGAAATCAAACATGGTTTACTATGTTAGTTATTTTTTAGAAAATGTTGATTATTTGATTTGCAAGATCATATTTCATTTCTTTACTTTTGCATTACATTTTTTTCCAGTATTTCACTCATTTTAAATTATTGTATCTGATAATGTATTTATAAGACGTGGTAGGCATGGAATGACAGTAACAACAAACAATAGCACTTCCAAGTAATTAGAAGGACATTTTTGCAATGGAGGCGAGCACGCATAGTTCCAGTGGCTTCTCGTCGGTTCACCCATTAAAAAAAGACATCAAAAATCCCCACCGAGCAGCTTCTGTGGACCTTATCCACATCGCCATTCTTTTCTGGCAGCACCGCTTCTCCTTTGTCTTCTCTCTATCCATCCAGCGGCTCTGCTCTCCTTCATCTCTCTCTCTCTGTGCTGCAGCCACACACACGCCCACCGCCCGGCATTCACCTCTCTCTTCTTCCTCCACAACGAACCAAGCACCACTCTCTGCTGGACCGTGGCGCCAGAATCAAGCACGGGTGCGCGCGGTTAGCTTCTCCCTCGCCGCCCCTGATCCCCTCTTCCTTTGGCGTTCGTTCCGTTGACCCCATCTCTCTCTTTCGATTTCCCAGGCCGTCTCGCCCGTGACCGGTGGCTGCTTCGCGTTCGTCGACAGATTGCGACGCTGCTACTACTGCTGCTCGTATGGGCTCCTGGTGGCCGGGCCAGCACGCGTTGGGGCTGGCTGGGCTCCCAGCAGTCGGCCTCCCCGCCTCCTCCAACATCGCCTGGAGAGGAGCTCCTCTGTGCTTCCGAGCCGCCTCCTCGAGCAGGGCAGCCAGAGGTGCCGCCCCTCTCTTTCTCTCTCTAATCTCCCCTTCTCCTTCTTCGTCTCTGTCTAATCTCTGTTTTCTCCAGGGAAGGGAGTCGCCACATGGAACACAACTGAAACGCCCCGCCTTGGAGCTCGCTGCCTCCGGAAACCTCTCTGTCGGCCTCGTGCTCCTCCGTCTCGAGCACCCCCTCCTGGCCGCCGTCCATCTCTTGGCGGTGCCTGTTAGGCAGGCGTTGATGCTTATCCTCGGCTCTCTCTCTCTGTCAGTTGTCTCCTTCAGGCCGAGGAGGATGAGTGGGGCTCTCGCAGCTGGGCCACTGCGGCCGCGTTGACTGAGGATGAGCGCGCGTGTCCGGCGCATATGGCCCCGTCCTCCGCGCCTCCGCTCCTGCTCCTCCTCTCGCCCGGGCAACGTCCCGCTCACGCCCTTCATGTGCTCGCCGCCGTCGTTCTGCGCCCGATCGGATCGGGAGCACCGCAGCTCGATACAGCCCAAAAAGATCTTGAACCGTTTTTTCTTTAACTCACCGAGGACTGCGGGTTGAATAGCCGAAATAGTAGGGGGTTTTCTGCAAACATTCTGACGTACGACCAGAAGCACTCCATGCTATATATATATATATATATATATATATATATATATATATATATATATATATATATATATATATATAATATAGGGAAAGATAGGGAAAGATACCACACAACTGAAAACATCAGTGTTTTTTCAAGAAATGTTTAGGTTCTTACTTCAGGAGGATAATTGTCAGGCTCAACTACTTCTCGAAGAACTGGACCTTGCCCAAGCACGCTTCCCTGTTTTAAGTCACACATGGGCCAGCATGAGAACATATGTTATGGTAGATCTCCATTTTTTCTTCTTCATGGATGTGTTAGAATAATACCTCGTCATCTGCAGTAGCCAAGGACGACGAGCGACCATTGGGGCCACTTTCTATCTCCCGCCCGTCCACGATAGAGCTTGGCGCCAAAGTGGAACCCTCGGACGTGGTTACACCGGAGTGCATGCTGGCGCTGCTGGGAGGGGCCATCTGTTCCTGCTTTGGAGTGATTTCAGAGAAACCCGCCACCTCTATAAATAGAAGAGCGAAACTCCTCTCTTTCCCCCCACAACATTTCATTCAAATTTTGAACCACAATGGCTCCAAGTGTATCCATTCACCAAATTTTGAATTCTTGGGAAGAGCGCAATGGATAGAATCACCGATGCCACATCAAGCTCCTCAAAAAATCCATCTCCTCTCCTCACCGATGCTATAACAGTATAACCAGCATTAACTCCAGCCCATGCGCCCCTCATCGTAGTCTGTGGCAAAACATCCCGTCATGATCTGCCTCCTCCCTCGCACGCGAATTTTGACATCATTACAATTTTTTTTATTATTATGCTAGCACAGCTACACAGTGGCATGTCCATGTCCTAGCACTAGTACACATGTCCCTCCAATGCCAACAGTGCTTTGCCGCTCGATCAGGCACGTCCACCGCGCCGCCCGGTGCAATACAAAAATATTTACAGCGACATAGCTCTCTAGGGAGGCTCATCGAAACGCTGAGTGCACCAAACAAAGAATTAGAGTTTCCAGTTGATCCGCCGAAGGGCACCCCGTGCTTAACTCCTCGCTAATATAAGCCCGAGTTAATTAAAATGGATAGTTAGCAATACGCCGTTGAAATAATTTATTTTAGTTATACCAAAAAAATCTTTAAATCCATGACTTTGCACACTGGCATGAACACCCGCCTCGCCTGTGGAGGAGCACCTCGCCTGTGTAGTAGCTGTAGTAGATAGATCAATTTTTTATAGCCATCAGCTGTAACCTCGAGCCTCGCATCCATCATCCATCACAACACTGGTGCAGCAGACGAACATGTGAACCCGCTGGTCAGGCTGTTCCGCGTGACCTGTGCAACACAAGTAGCACGCGACGTGCTCAGCGCTCGTGCTGTCAAATCGCCCCGCCCACCACAACCACCCACCCCCCCTCCCCGTACATCAACTTTCCATGCATGCAAGACAAGGTGTGCCGTGCACATCGTCTTACCCTTAATCTTTACCAGCTCATGCGCGCGGAAAGCCATAACCGAGAACACAAGTTCATGCGCGTTGTACCTACCAGTTGGCATTCCTCCCCACCCCCAGGCCCCAGCTGTGGTCGCAAAAACACTCCCAAGTCCAGCAACAAACCACCAGGGCCTTCATATATTATGGAGGCCCAACAAACTAATGAACCGGCCCAGCACTTATTTTTTTCAACAAATATGCAATATGAGTTGCCAAATTACCAATTAACAACAATACAACATATAAAAACTGGCAATGCATAAAGAAGATTTCTTGGCATCAAAATAGTAGGATCAAATGTTATGGATACATTAATGGACCGACTAGTCCATGATCAGCGCATAGAAGCAATATAATTTTTGGGGTTACAAAGTCCTTAGGCATCAAGCCAATTATTATGAAAATTTTCTCCTAGAGGAAGTTTGGCTCGAATGGATCAGTAGGTTTGCCGCATACATTCCTATGGTGTCCGATTACTCCACATTTGGTACACTTTGGCTCCTTCCTTGGAGCCTTTGGAATGTCGTCGTGATCAAGGCAAGTGGTGCATTTTTGTCCCTCCTTACGGCAAATCTTGCAAAATCGAGACCTCTTCATTTTCTCTTCATAAGGCGCTTTATCTCTGCTTGTAGTAGGTCTTCCTGATCCCCGCTTGCAATTAGCAGCTGCAGTGCCGGAACAATATGATTGATCTCCACAGTCTTCAACCAAAGTTTTCCCATGTTCAACTGTACCGGAACAAGCTGTGGCACTTGCCATCTTAGCTACAACATCTCTCTCTTCCAGCCCCATGCCATCCTTGCCATGGCTAAGTGGCAGCAGCGTGGCATATACCTCCTTCATCATTGCCATGAAACACATCATAACACTTCACATTGCTGTCGCCAAGGCGCACACACTCCAGTGCCCTGATCCACATTTGATTGTGCCTAAAAGTGTCGGACGCTGGTGGGCCCCTGTCTTTCTGGTACCACACTAAATGATCAGGCGATATATCCCTAGCATCCCTTGTCCATCTCTTAACAATGTGTTTATCTGGTATTTTCGCCAAACGAAACTCAATCATCACCTACGAATCAGAAGACAGAACATAAGACTGCGGTCCAAAGTAATTCCAGCAACAAAGTTTATCATACCAAATTCATGCATAGAGTCATTTCTTCCAATTACCTTCAGAGAATGGCAACAAACCATTCCAGAATGCTCAAACGTGCCGCACTCGCAATCAAAGAAGCTCGCCTCGTCATCCACATTGACAATAAAAACAACTTTGCTCCATTTCTCCCGAGCTGCCGCATCGAGATGCGTTACCTTGTAAACCTTTTGATGTTCTATAACATCAACCTCATGTGCAAAAGACTTGTACAGTGCCTCACTGAATTGTTCAAACATTGATCTTGTGTAGATTTTACTTGCGTGCCTCTCAAATGGTATGTTTAGCCTCAAAGGAACACCACTCTGCATAGAACATAAAATTAACTCAGTCATCAACACTCACACAAATGACAATTCACCATTATATTTATAGAAGAGTTAGCTGGAATAGGAAGCAGAGAAAGTGTACCAGAGCAGTGCACTTCTCCTAGAAGCTTTCCTCAGATTCCCTTTCGAACTAGAGCTTCTCATACTGTCTGATGAATAGATGCATTGGACATCCTGGTGGCACATATCCTTTCAGCAGGTGATTAGCACTCTCGCTGCGCTGGGTGCTTGTCATTTTGGCGCAAAAAAACCCCATGAAATACGGCTTTGCCCACTTGTGTCGCACTTCATATATTTGTGTCAGGTACGGATGTTTCCTCAATGAGTACTTTTCCAGCATTGCATCCCATCCATCCTCAAACTCCTTCGCTGTTATCATGTGAAGGACAAGCTTGTGGAAGTCATTCTTGAAATCACTGTTCTTCTTCCCCCACAGAGAACCCATTGACTCCTTTGCTTTTTCCAGTACATGCCATTTACACCATCTATGAGTTGTATTTGGCAATTCCGCCTTGATAACCAACTCCATAGAGCGTGCCTGGTCTATAAAATTGACAAAACATGCTATTAGTAAGCAAAATTAATTATGTGTTATGTATGATCATTTTTTATAGCCCTTGTTGCGAGCTTGAAATCCCACTCACAAGTCAATATCGTCTTGGGATGTTTGCCGCCAACCATACGTACGAATTCTCTGAAAACCCATTTAAACGTATCCTCCTTCTCATCTCTAAGCATGGCACCACCGAAAATTATCCTCTGGAAATGGTTGTTTACGCCAACAAACAAACCGAAGGGCATGTCATAGAGGTTTGTCCTGTAAGTTGTGTCAAATGTTATTGCATCGCCAAAGCATATGTACTGGTCTATGCTTCGCAAGTTCACCCACATAAGTGTTTTTATCCTACTTTCCTCATCAACTTGTATTGCATAGTTGAATTCTGGGTCATTTGCCTTCATTTCTGCAAGGATTTCCATCGTTTTCCTTGCATCTGAATCTGATTGCTCCTTGTTTATCTTACGGCATAGTGTTTTCAACGACCTCTTAGTAAAAGGAACATTCTCAACAGAGCCGAAGAAACTACCAACAATACTGAAGACCTTACCGAGACTCACATTATTCTGCCTAAGTTGCTTCACCAAATCTTGTGTGTAACGGTCAATGTGCCTATGCGACTTCCAATGCATCTTCTCCCCACATGTGCTCGAAAGAGCGTGATTATGTTCCGCTTTGTGCTCAGATATATACCATCCATTGTCATCTGACCTTAGTAGCCTTATCATAGCACTGCACCCACACCTAGTTGACCTGCTGTTCTCCTTCAAAGGTTTCCCTTGCAAATCAAGCACACAGATTCATATTCAGCATACCATAGGAGCACATGTTTTCCTGATTCAAGTTAAGAGATAACTCACCGCACACCCGCATACAATCTCCTGCATGCACTTTGATCGGTTGACATTAAGTCTGCTCTTGGCGTACCTTATTCCAAAACCAACTTCCCAGGAATACAAGTTATAAAAATCATAGGCCTCATCAACAGAATCGAACGAAGTACCAATCTCTGGGTTAACAACATTTCCATTCTTCTTTGTTATGAATGCTCTCATCGAAATCTCCAGAGCACTCTTTCTGTTTGGGTTTGCCTCCCGCTGTGCAGGTGCTTTGCCAATCCTCACCCTAAAGCAAAATCATTATATCGAGTATAAGCACCAAGCAACTCACAAAGGACTTTCCCTAATTAACACAAACAACCCTTAAGAATTCTGATAGAAATACATATTCTATAATTATGCAGCATGTATCTACACTACAACTCACCGTAGCGGCTAGCAGAACAAGATGCGATGGACACCCTGATGTCAAGTGTTATTATGAAATAGATTTTTCACTTACCATAACTTTTTGCCCCTAAATTCAGAAACACGTTTGAATAACAAAACTAACAACTTTGACAGTTACTTCAATCCAGCAGTACATGATAGCACTTCAGTACCTCCACCAGTAACTAATATTAGTTCTGGATCCAATTTTGGCAGCCTCAATAAAAAAACAGTCTAATAATTATTATTTGAGGATCAATGTTACTCTAACGTTGATCCATTTAGAATATGTAACACTTCTATTATGACTGTCAGCCTTGAACTTGGAAATTTTACTGCAGAGATTATGTATGAACAACCGCAGTAGAAGAATCCATGGGAAATCAACTACTAAATCCAAGCGGTGGTGCATAAACACGCATAGACAAAGCTGGAGTGGATCAAGATCTAGCACACATACCTCCTGGTCCAGCCGCTGGTTGCCTCTGAACAAACATTGAAATCTTGCCCCATGGGCAGAAATCCAACACTCCCCCCGCCCTGTGCGCCGTCTCCGACGCGGCATACCTCGGCCTTGGCTATGCTAAGAGAAGCCTGCGACTCAACCGGCCCGGCCATGGCTATAGGACGTGCCTCCAAGATCGGCATCCTGCATATCAACGGATCCACATTTATCTATAGCAGGTGAGATGCGATTCAAGATATAGAGCAGGAGACATGCGATTGAAACATGGGGCGGCAGAACTCCTAACTTGTGCGGTCCCGTAGTTGTATCTCTATAACACCCCGGATGTAATTTACCTTATCTGTACTCCAACTCTTGCCGTTTCCGGCACTAGGTTATTTTATTTCCTCGTTGTCGGGTTTTTGTCTCCGTGTGTTTTGTCTTTGTCATGCATCTCATATCATGTCATCATGTGCATTGCATTTGTGTACGTGTTCGTCTCATGCATCCGAGCATTTTCCCCGTTGTCCATTTTGCATTTCGGCGCTCCTATGTCCTCCGGTAGTCCTTTCTACCCCTTTTCGTGTGTGGGGGTTAAACATTTCTGGATTGGACCGAGACTTGCAATGCAGCCTTGGTTTACTACCGGTAGATCACCTGTCAAGTTTCGTGTCATTTGGACTTCGTTTGATACTCCAACGGTTAACCGAGGGACCGAGAAGGCCTCGTGTGTGTTGCAGCCCAACACCCTTTCAATTTGGCCCAAAACACACAAAAAACCCTCCATCGTCTAGAGCGTTCGATCATGATCGCGTGGCCGAAAACCGCACTCCATTTGGAGCTTCCTAGCTCCCTCTACGCCTATAAATAGATCCCCTCCCGAAAATCCCGGGTCTTCTCTCCCCCATAACCCTAAAGATCCGCTCGCGCCGCCGCCAGACACCCCAGCCGCCGCCGCCCACAGCCACTGAGGGCCAGACACATGGCACCACCGGCCTCCACCGCGCCGCGGCCCGCCCGGCCCGCGGAGGGCCCCCGAGAGCCCGGGTTCGCCGCCACTTGCCTCGTCGTCCGCGCCGCCCGGCCTCCTCCGACTCCGGCCGCCGCACCACACTTCCTCTCCGGCGACAGCCCCAGCCGGTGAACCTCGAAGTCCGTGCTCCGGCGAGATCCAGATCTGGATCTGGAACTTCGCGGTTCACTTTTCCCCCTTCAAACCCTAGCTAATTTGCATTTTTCCGCATGCCATAACTCTGCATCCTTAGCTCCGATTCATGCGTGTAGCATATCAAAATGTTCGCCTCGACGAGTACATCATTTTATCTCATTGCATCATTTTCATTTGAGCTCATCTTGATGCCCGAAATGCTGTTGGAAGAGGGCTATGTGGTGAATTTGTCAGATCTGTTTCAGCAAATGGCATTTTGTCATTTTTTCCATGATTAATGTGTGCATGCTATGATCCTGAGCTCTACATATGTTTTTATGAATGCCATGTCATCTTTACAGAGGTGCTTGCCATGTATTTTTGTGATCTTTGTGGTGACTAGCATAAGCTTGCAAAGTAGCATAATCGGTAATGCTGATTTCAGGGACTTAGAATTTCACTAAGTCCTTATCCTGATTTTGTTGTTATGCCATATGTTCATGTTGTTTCCTAGTGATCCGTGCCTCTTTTGAGGATGATCAGTAAGGATGTTTTGTTAACATTGTGGTGCTCTATCCATCCATGCCTTTGTTTGCAATTATGGAGCACCCTAGCTTGAGTCAATTGAGCTCTACTTTTGCTATAAAATGTTCCTCGCAGATCGTTGACATGTTTAGCGATTTTGCCGAGGTTGTTGCTATTGATCCATGCATGATATGATGTTGTTCTTGACATGTCTAGCTTCTATGCCATGTCTTCTTGATGAGTGTATGCTTAGTTTGTCATGCCATGCTCTGTAGTGAGTGCATCGAGCTCGTAAACATGCCTACTTGCTAATCTGTTTTGCATGCTCTAGTTTTTCACTAAGTCTGAATCTGTTTATATTTTTGCTATGTTCACATGCTTGCAATTGTATTTTCTGATCCCTTTTGGCTCAAGGTCACTAAGGGACTTTTGTTAAGTTCTTTGAGAAACTTGATGCCATGCCTTGCTTTGCCATGATATGTTCCCTTAGCATGTAGTTTTCATGCTCTAAAGTTTGCTTCCTGATGATAAATTCCAGACTTGTGTTAATTTCACCAAGTCTGAAACCTGTTATCTTTTGCACTTTTGCCATGCTTGTTTGAATCTGTTAATGGGTGAATTAGCCGTAGCTCAGTGTTCATCGTTTTTCAAGAATCATGTGTGGATCCCTGCCAGGTATTTTGTTGTCATGTTTGAGTGCTGTAGCATATTTATCTTGATGCATTTAGTTGGTTACTTGCTGATTATCGCAGACCGGTGCCATATTTGTTTTGCTTGCCATTTTCAAACCGTGCATCCGATTCTGGTGATCTTTATATCGATTTCAACTGAAATCACCTCACCTTTCCAGTGGCACTCTTGGATTTCCAAGTTGAGGCCAGGTTCAATCATTCCTTGTCAGATCTTCCATATGCATCACATATCGCATCCCGCATATCATACCATATTTGCATCATGTTGCTTGAGCATTGCACATAGTTGATTGTGCTCCTTTTGCTTGTTGTTCTTGTTTGGGTAGAGCCGAGAGATGAGTTCGTGAACGAGGAGCCCGTTGAGTTCGCTTACGAGAATCAAGGCAACTCTGAGTACTTTGCAGGCAAGATGACCATACCCTCGAAATCACTTCTATCTTTGCTTGCTAGATGCTCGCTCTTTTGCTATGCCTATGCTACGATGCCTACCACTTGCTTATCATGCCTCCCAATTTCCATGTCAAACCTCTAACCCACCATGTCCTAGCAAACCATTGTTTGGCTATGTTACCGCTTTGCTCAGCCCCTCTTATAGCATTGCTAGTTGCAGGTAAAGATTGGAGATCGTTCCTTGTTGGAACATGTTTATTGTTGGGATATCACAATATTATCTTGTTTATCTTAATGCATCTATATACTTGGTAAAGGGTGGAAGGCTCGGCCTTTTGCCTAGTGTTTTGTTCCACTCTTGCCACCCTAATTTCCGTCATATCGGTGTTATGTTACCGGATTTTGCGTTCCTTACACGGTTGGGTTATAATGGGAACCCCTTGACAGTTCGCCTTGAATAAAACTCTTCCATCAATGCCCAACATTGGTTTTACCATTCGCCACCTAGCCTCTTTTTCCCTTCGGTTCCGCGGACTCAAGGGTCATCTTTATTTAAACCCCCAGGCCAGTGCTCCTCTGAGTGTTGGTCCAACCTATCAGCTGTCGGTGGCCACCAGGGGCAACTCTGGGCTGGCCTACCGAAACCTTGGACAATCCGGTGTGCCCTGAGAATGAGATATGTGCATCTCCTATCGGGATTTGTCGGCACATTCGGGCGGTGTTGTTGAACTTGTTTTACCATTGTCGAGGATGTCTTGTAACCGGGATGCCGAGCCTGATCGGATTGTATTGGGAGAAGGAATATCCTTCGTTGGCCGTGAGAGCTTGTGATGGGCTAAGTTGGGACTCCCTTGCAGGGATTTGAACTTTTGAAAGCCGTGCCCGCGGTTATGGGTAGATGGGAATTTGTTAATGTCCAGTTGTAGATAACATGGAACTTAACTTAAATTAAAATGCACCAACCGCGTGTGTTACCGTGATGGTCTCTTCTCGGAGGAGTCCGGGAAGTGAACACGGTGTTGGAGTAATGCTTGACGTAGGTTGTTCTAGGATCACTTCTTGATCATAGTTGTTCGACCGTGCTTTTGCCTTCTCTTCTCGCTCTCTTTTGCGAATAGGTTAGCCATCATATATGCTAGTCACTTGCTGCAGCTCCACAACATACCTTGCCTTACCTATAAGCTTAAATAGTCTTGATCGCGAGGGTGTGAGATTGCTGAGTCCCCGTGACTCACAGTTTACTTCCAAAACTAGATGCAGGGACTGATGATACCGTTCCAGACGATGCGCTTGAGCTCAAGTGGGAGTTCGATGAAGACTCTCGTCGTTACTATGTGTCTTTCCCAGATGTTCAGTAGTGGTGCCCAGTTGGGGCGATCGGGGACCGTGTCGCATGTGGGGGTTGATCTTTATTTTGGTACCGTAGTCGGACCATGAGTGTATTGGATGAATGTAATGTTATTCATCTATTTGTGTGGCGTGGTGAGTGTAAGCCAACTATGTATCTTTTCCCCTTTTATTTATTTACATGGGTTGTTGTGAAGATTACCTTACTTGCGACATTGCTTTCAATGCGATTATGCCTCTAAGTCGTGCTTCGACACGTAGGAGATATAGGCGCATCGAGGGCGTTACAAGTTGGTAATCAGAGCCTTCCCCGACCTTAGGAGCCCCCTGCTTGATCGAATCGTTGGCATTGTTGAGTCTAGAAAAATGTTTTGAGTCATTTAGGATTATATATATCGGAGAGTTAGGAATTCTTTTTACTCCTCAGTCCCTTCGTCGCTCTGGTGAGGCATCCTGACGGAGAGTTTTGACTCTTCTCTTCTCACTAAAAAAATTTAGGATCACGCGGGTATCTTGGAATCGTTCCGATCGATTTGTGACGAGAACATTGTTCTTGGTGCCTCCTGTAATTTAGGGGTTGTGGCAGTGTCCCGGGGAGTTGAGCTCCGAGGTGTTGTCATCACAATTTTATCGTTGAGATTCTGGAATACCTGAGTTTCGCCGACATCGAAAATCTCTTTTATGCAGTTGTTGGTGAGATAACCTCGACGCCACCCAGTACTGGGGCGGGAGTTCGGGAGTGTTGCCATAACTTGTTTAACGGATGCTTTTCGAAGGTTGAGGTAAATGATTTCCGAAGGTTTCTTGGTTATGTGTTGCAGGATGGATAAAGCTGGATGTAGGATTTGCTAGATTTGGGTGAGATATTATGCTTCCCCTGTATCCCCAACACCTGATTGCATAACCGGAAAGGTTCGGGAGTTTCATAGGTGGGAATTCTTGTAGCTCTAGTTCTTCTTCCGCGGATATTTGGTTTGGGATCGGGTAATCCTCACCAAGTATTTGTTCCCGGCCGTACCTTGTTGGTTTTATTCTTCTACCTCAATTCTAAGTGGCTTCTCAATTTATGGATATGTGACCATTTCGATTGGAATGCATTCGTTCATTTTGTTCGGATGTGAAGACTTTATGTTGCAATTTCAAACCTTTTGATTCAGCTTCATACTTGTCTGTCATGATGCTAACAGATGTCAACCTCTTCAGGATGGCTCCTCCAACGCGCACGACTCTGAATCCTGATCCGCCACCGCCACCTCCTCCTCCGGAGGCATGGCAAGCTGTGATGGCCGCTACTAATGCAAACACGCAGCTGATCATGCAACTTCTTCAAGAGCGCAACCAAGGGAACCAGGGCCATGGCAACAACCAGAACCACTTTGCTACACTCAACCAGTTCTCTCGCTAACCAGCCAAAGACCTTCAACAACTGTGTCGAGGCCTCCGACGCTGATGATTGGCTCATGGACATATGCAAGCATTTCAAGTGCAGTAACGTCAGGCCTGAGGACTTTGTCAAGTTTGCCTCCTTCCAACTCAAATACCAAGCTGCAGAATGGTTTCAACAGTACAAAGATTCTAGAGGAGGCCGTGTGATTACCTGGGATGAATTCCGTCAAGACTTCAAAGCTCATCATATTCCTTAGAGTGTGGTTGAGAGCAAGCGTGAGGAATTCCACAACCTGAAGCAAGGCACTATGTCTGTTTACCAGTACAACATCATGTTTCAAAAGCTCGCTCGTTTCGCCAAGCAGGACGTCCCTGACGAGAAGAGCATGATATATCAATTCAGGGGTGGTCTCAGAGAAGAACTCCATCTAGCTCTCGTCCTCTTTGAGCCAAAGAAGTACGATGAGTTCTACAATATGGCAATGAAGCAAGAGGCTGCCCAACTGAAGTGCGATGCTTCCAAGAAGCGAGTCAGAGATGCAACTCCTTCTTCCTCAACTCAAGTGGCTAAGCAGCAAAAGTATTGGCTTCCTCCTCCGTTCCGTCAGCCTTATCAGCAGAAGAGCAAAGGTGGCAGTGGATCTTCCCACCCACCCAACCCTAGCTTTCAGAACAAGACTTCGTCTCAAGCTCCAAGATCAAGTGCTCCGTATCACCGTCCACTTTCAGAGGTCACGTGCAACAAGTGCCAACAGAAGGGTCACTATGCCAACAAATGCTTCAATCAGAGGCGCCTTCCTCCACCTCCTCCTGTGAGATCGGCCAGTACAGCTATGGTCAAGCATAACCCCAAGTACGCCAAGGTCAACTTGATGAATGCAGCTCAGGCAGAGGACTCGTCAGATGTCATCATGGGTAACCTTCTTGTTAACGATATTCCTGCAAAAGTTCTTTTTGACACTGGTGCATCGCATTGTTTCATCTCGAGACCTTTTGCATCTAAGCATGAATTGGCTCTCCAAGTTTTGCCTAAATCGATAGCAGTTGTCTCTCTGGGTAAACGAATGAATGCTAACTCTATGGTTCTGGATGTTACTATCACGTTGGGCGACTACAAGTTTCTGTCTTCTCCTACGGTTCTTGGTGACTTGGATATTGATCTTATTCTTGGAATGGACTGGCATCCTAAGCACAAGGCTCAGCTTGATTGTGCTGCCAGGCAGATTCAATTGACTCATTCGTCTGAGGATGTAATTGTCTTTGCCGCAAGGGATGATACCATCCGTCTGTTTTCTCTCAATGAGAAGGGTGAACTGGATGCCATCTCTCAAATTCCAGTCGTTTGCGAATGTCAAGACGTTTTTCCAGAAGAGCTTCCAGGAATGCCTCCGCACCGGCCAGTTGAATTTGTCATCAATCTTGAGCCTGGCACGGAACTTGTTTGCAAACGTCCTTACAAGCTTGGACCTGAAGAGTTGAAGGAGCTGAAGAAGCAACTCGATATTCAAGAGCGAATGGGTCTCATCCGACCTAGTTCTTCTCCGTGGGGTTGTGGAGTTCTTTTTGTGAAGAAGAAGGATGGAACGGATCGACTTTGTGTTGACTACCGTCTATTGAACAAGAATACTATAAAGAACAAGTACCCACTTCCCAACATCAACGAGCTGTTTAAACAACTCAAAGGTGCTCAGGTTTTCTCCAAGCTTGATCTCCGTATGGGCTATCACCAGATTCGAATTCGTGAGCAAGATATCCCCAAGACGGCATTCAGAACAAGCTATGGTTCATATGAATACACTGTCATGTCTTTCGGCCTCGTCAATGCTCCGCCGACTTTCTCTCGCATGATGAACTTCATCTTCAACCCCTACACAAATGACTTCGTCTTGGTCTACCTCGATGACATTTTGGTTTTTTCCAAGAACAAGGAAGATCATGCCAAGCACTTGCATTTGGTGCTGGATAAGCTCAGAGAACATCAGTTCTATGCCAGGTCTTCAAAGTGCGAGTTTTTGCTCGACGAGGTTCTCTATCTTGGGCATATCATCTCTGCCAAGGGCATAGTGGTGAATCCTGAGAAGGTGTCTGCAATTGTGAATTGGGAACCACCTCAGAACGTAAAGCAACTCCGCAGCTTCCTTGGTCTCGCAAGCTATTGTCGAAGGTTCGTTGAGAACTTCTCAAAGATCACGAAGCCTCTTTCCAACCTTCTCCAGAAGCACGTCAAGTATGTTTGGTCTCCTGAATGTGACATCGCTTTCAACACCCTGAAAGATAAATTAGTCACTGCTCCAGTTCTGACTCCTCCTAATGAATCCAAACCATTCGAGGTCTTCTGTGATGCCTCTCTTCAATGTCTTGGTGCAGTGTTGATGCAAGAGAAGAAAGTTGTGGCCTATACTTCTCGCCAGTTCAAGCCCAATGAAAAGAAATACCCCACTCATGACCTCGAGTTGGCGGCAGTTGTTCATGCTCTTTTGACTTGGAGACATCTCTTATTGGGAAGAAAAGTGGACATCTTCACTGACCACAAGAGTCTCAAGTACATCTTCACTCAGCCTAATCTCAACCTCAGGCAGACTCGTTGGGTCGAAATGATTCAAGAGTATAATCTGAGCATCGAATATACTCCAGGAAAGACCAATGTGATTGCTGACGCATTGAGCAGGAAGGCTTACTGCAACAGTTTGATTCTCAAGCCTTACCAACCCGAGCTTTGTGAAGCTTTCCGCAAACTCAATCTGCAAGTTGTTCCTCAAGGTTTCCTCGCCAACCTCCAAGTCTCTCCTACTTTGGAAGATCAGACTCGCGAGGCTCAACTTCTTGATGCTATGGTGAAGAAGGTGAAGATTGGGATTGCCAAGAGTCAACCCAAGTACAAGTGCTATCGCCTTGATGACAAGGATACTCTCTTCTTCGAGGATCGCATTGTTGTGCCTAAAGGTGACCTTCGTAAAGTCATTATGAACGAGGCTCACAATTCACTCCTCTCCATCCACCTTGGGAGTACAAAGATGTACTAGGACCTCAAGCAGGCGTATTCGTGGACTCGAATGAAGCGCGAGATTGCTCGGTTCGTGAATGAATGTGATGTCTGCAGAAGAGTGAAGGCAGAATACCAATGACCAGCTGGTCTCCTCCAACCTCTTGCCATTCTAGAATGGAATTTTGACCACATTTATATGGACTTCGTGACTGGGTTTCCAAAGTCCAAGCGTGGCAATGATGCTATATTCGTTGTCATCGACAAACTCACTAAAGTGGCTCATTTCCTTCCTATCAAAGAATCTATCACTGCAGCTCAATTGGCGGAGCTTTATACCTCTCGGATTGTCTCTCTGCACGGCATTCCGCAGTTGATTTCTTCATATCGTGGCAACATCTTCACCTCGAAGTTTTGGGATTCTTTTCAGAAGGCCATGGGAACCAACATCCGTTTCAGCACAGCTTTTCATCCTCAAACTAGTGGCCAAGTCGAGCTTGTCAATCAGATTCTTGAAGATATGCTCAGGGCTTGCGTTATCTCTTTCGGTATGAAGTGGGAAGATTGTCTTCCATATGCCGAGTTCTCCTACAACAATAGCTTCCAAGCGAGTTCGGGCAAGGCCCCATTTGAAATTCTCTATGGCAGGAAGTGTCATACTCCTCTTAACTGGTCAGAGACTGGTGAACGTCAACTTCTTGGCAATGATTTGATCACAGAGGCAGAAGAGATGTGCAAAGTCATTCGTGATAACCTCAAAGCAGCGCAATCGCGCCAGAAGAGCTACTATGATAGTAAGCATCATGATTCGGCTTTCGAGATCGGAGACCATGTTTACCTCTACGTCTCTCCAATGAAAGGTACTCGTCGCTTCGGTATCAAAGGGAAGCTTGCCCCTAGATACGTGGGTCCTTTCAAGATCGTCAGCAAGAGAGGCGATCTCGCCTATCAACTCGAGCTTCCCTCCAACTTTGCAAATGTGCACGACGTGTTTCACGTGTCTCAACTCTGCAAGTGCTTCAAGACCCCTGACCGCACCGTCAACTTCGAAGACATTGATCTCCAAGAAGACCTTTCTTATCATGAGCACCCGGTTGCTATTCTTGAAGAAACTGAGCGCACGACTCGCAACAAGTCTGTGACGCCCCCGATTTGACCGTACACTAATCATGCACGCAAATGTGTACGATCAAGATCAGGGACTCACGGGAAGATATCACAACACAACTCTAAAACATAAATAAGTCATACAAGCATCATAATACAAGCCAGGGGCCTCGAGGGCTTGAATACAAGTGCTCGATCATAGACGAGTCAGCGGAAGCAACAATATTTGAGTACAGACATAAACAAACAAGTTTGCCTTAAGAAGGCTAGCACAAACTGGGATATAGATCGAAAGAGGCGCAGGCCTCCTGCCTGGGATCCTCCTAACTACTCTTGGTCGTCGTCAGCGGCCTGCACGTAGTAGTAGGCACCTCCAGTGTAGTAGTCGTCGTCGACGGTGGCGTCTGGCTCCTGGACTCCAGCATCTGGTTGCGACAACCAGAAAGAAAGGAAAGGGGGAAAAAGGGGGAGAAAGCAACCGTGAGTACTCATCCAAAGTACTCGCAAGCAAGGAACTACACTACATATGCATGGGTATATGTGTAAGGAGGCCATATCGGTGGACTGAACTGCAGAATGCCAGAATAAGAGGGGGATAGCTAATCCTATCGAAGACTACGCTTCTGGCAGCCTCCGTCTTGCAGCATGTAGAAGAGAGTAGATTGAAGTCCTCCAAGTAGCATCTCCAAGTAGCATCTCCAAGTAGCATCTCCAGTCGCATCCATAGCATAATCCTACCCGGCGATCCTCCCCTCGTCGCCCTGTGGAAAAGCGATCACCGGGTTGTCTGTGGAACTTGGAAGGGTGTGTTTTATTAAGTATCCGGTTCTAGTTGTCATAAGGTCAAGGTACAACTCCAAGTCGTCCTGTTACCGAAGATCACGGCTATTCGAATAGATTAACTTCCCTGCAGGGGTGCACCAACTTACCCAACACGCTTGATCCCATTTGGCCGGACACACTTTCCTGGGTCATGCCCGGCCTCGGAAGATCAACACGTCGCAGCCCCACCTAGGCAAACAGAGAGGCCAGCACGCCGGTCTAAACCTAAGCGCACAGGGGTCTGGGCCCATCGCCCATAGCACACCTGCACGTTGCGTAGGGCGGCCGGAAAGCAGACCTAGCCCTAGCAGGCGTTCCAGTCCAATCCGGCGCGCGCCGCTCAGTCGCTGGCGTCACGAAGTGCTTCGGCTGATACCACGACGCCGAGTGCCCATATCTTTCCCACGTAGTTGGTTAGTGCGTATAGGCTCGTAGCCAACTCAGATCAAATACCAAGATCTCGTTAAGCGTGTTAAGTATCCGCGAACGCCGAACAGGGCCAGGCCCACCTCTCTCCTAGGCGGTCTCAACCTGCCCTGTCGCTCCGCCACAAAGATCCACTCGCGGGTGCTCCACCAGCCGACCCGACTTTAGTCTCCACATGTATCATGTATAAAGTATATAGTATATACCCGTGATCACCTCCCGAGTGATCACGGCCCGATAGTATAGCACGGCTGACGGACAAGAATGTAGGGCCACAGATGAATATACTAGCATCCTATACTAAGCATATAGGATTGCAGGTAAAGGTAACAACAGTAGTATCAAGGACAGGCTATGCATCAGGATAGGTATAACAGAAAGCAGTAACATGCTACACTACTCTAATGCAAGCAGTATAGAGAAGAATAGGCGATATCTGGTGATCAAGGGGGGGGCTTGCCTGGTTGCTCAGACAAGGAGGGGTCGTCGGTGATGTAGTCGACCACAGGGGCATCAGCATCGTCACGGGGTCTACCGAAGAGAAGAGGGGGGGGGAACAGTAAATACATAGCAAGCAAGTGCATAACAGGACAACAGGCAAAGCTAGACATGTTCTAACGCGGTATGAGGTGATACTGGTGAAGGGGGAAACATCCGGGAAAGTATTCCCGGTGGTTTTGCGTTTTCGAATAGGTGGAATGGAGGGGGAAAGTTGTGTGTTTTCTATGCTAGGGATGTGTGGCGGACGAACGGGTTGCGTATCTGGATTCGTCTCGTCGTTCTGAGCAACTTTCATGTACAAAGTATTTTCATCCGAGCTACGGATTATTTTATATTAATTTTTAAAGATTTTAAATCATTTTCTAGAAATTAGCATAATTAAATTAATTTAGAAATTGCAATTATGATGTCAGCATGACATCAGCATGATGTCAGCAGGACCAAAGGTTGACTAGGTCAACCCTGCAGGTGGGTCCCGTATGTCATAGGTACAATAACCTAATTAATCTATTAATCAGTTTAATTAGTTAATTAGGTACCTAATGTTTAATTAGTTTAATTAAACAGGATTGATTAAGTTAATTAAGTCAATTAATTAATTAACATTTTATTTACTTATTATTTATCTATTTATTTTTAAGTTCTTTTTTTTAATCGTTCTGGGGCGGGGCCCCCTTGTCATAGGCCCCTGGGGGCCTAGCGGGTCGGGCGTGCGAGCGCAGGGGCGCTAGCGGGGCCATTGGGGCCACCGGTTAGCGACCCAGCGGGTGGCCCCGGGCGGTGCCACGTAGGTAGGTGCCGGAGAGAGCTCCGGCAAGCCTCTCCCGCGGCGGCACTTCACCGGAGATGGCCGGAAACGCGGTAAAGGGGGTCTCTGGGCCTGTGGTTTGGACCTACGGGTGCGGTCCGGCATCGTGCACGTGATGGTGACGACGGCCGGTGCCGCGGACGACCGGAGCATCGCCGGCTTTGAGCGAGGCGGATGGCCAGTGCGGGCGACGAAGCGCTGGCTGGCGCGGAGCTGCAGCGCGGGGCGAGGAGCAGCGCAGCACGGGGCGACGAGCACTCGCGCCTGGGCACGCGCGGGGCGCGTCCAGGGTGCGGCCGAAGGGCGCGGGCACGACCATGGTGAGGTGAGCGAGGTACAGAAAGGAGCCCGGACGCGGGGGGTTTTAACGACGGGAGTAGAGAGGGGGAGTAGGGGAGGCGGCGGCTCACAGGGGCCGGACGGGGAGGGCAGCGGGCTTGGGGTGGATGGAACGGCGCCGGCGAGGAGGCGTGGTCGAGGCGGCGTGTCTTGATGCGGGCCATCGGGGGTCGAGGTGGTCGATGGGGACGACGGCGTCGGGGGAGGCAGACCGGCGAGGAGGCGTGGTCGAGGCGGCGTGAGGAGGAGACGAGGAGGCGGCGGATTCGTGGCGGCGCAGGGCTCCAGCGATGTGGTCCTCCCGGCGGCGTCAGGGGACAACGCCAGGCGGCTGCGGCCATGGGCGCGCAGGGGACGAGCGCGGGGGGGGGGGAGGAGGCGTGCGGGGACGGGCGACGGGGTCAGGCCTCTCCCCGATCCAGATGGGATCGAGAGGAGAGGGGGGAGAGGGAGTGGCGTCGTGGGGAGGGGAAGTGGGTGACGGGGTGGTTAGGGTTTCGGGGGGGAATGGATAAGGGGAGGGGGGTGGCCGGTTGGGCCTGCGCCCGAATGGGCCGGCCAACTAGGCCAGTAGGCCGTGGGAGGGGGTTCCCTCTTTTTTTGTTTTGTTAGTTTCTTTCTTTTATTTATTTTCCTTTTCTGTTTTTATTTATTTTAAAATACTTAGGCAGTTTATAAAATTGTGTTTATTACACCATATTGACTTATGTAAAATATGGCATCTCCCGAACACTTTTGTTTTAAATTTTGAAAAACTTTTATTGTTTGCTTTGATTTTGAAATTTGAATTCGAACGGGATTGAATCATCGCGAGGTTTACAACAGTAAGAGTGGTGATGAGGCATCATTAGCAGAGGTTACTGTAGCTTGATTATCCGGGCGTCACAATTCTCCTCCACTACAAGAAATCTCGTCCCGAGATTTAGGAGGGGAGTAAGGGGGAAGAATAGGTTACGAAATTCTAACGATTCTTCTCGGTCTTGGTTGCTCTTCTCGAAGTGGTCGATCCATAGCGCTGATGTCTTCATTCCTATGCATCAATGCATCATGATGAGGTTGTCGTCCTTTCTTCAGGAACTCCATCGTACTTACGATAATGATAAGGGGTAACTACTGAAGAACGGACCTTCAAGGTCAACTACCTAGCAGATAACTGAGAGAATGTGGTAGAAGTAACTCTCGAATAGATACTTAAGAAATTATCGAGAGTAAAGTAAGAAGGTACCATGAGAAGTTTCAAACGGGTAGGCAATCGTTCGATGTCTGAAACAACACGCGAAAGGGGTCCAAAGCAACGAGATTGAATATTGCATCTGTTTCCAGAATAGATCACTAGGACGGTGGCCCGTGAATTACATACGAGGCCACGCGCGAGGAATAACCTTGGGAATATGGGGTGTACAGGAGAGTCAGGTTTCGATCATGTGGAACTGTGGGTTATGGGCCCACCATGTGGTTAAAAGTAGGAAGGGCGATGACGTCTTGCATGATCATGTAAGGAAGGTATGTTAGAGGATAGCCTATCAGTTATGTCGGCAACAATATCAGTACCAAGGGCGAGGGACGAAGAGAACCATTTTCCTGCTCGTTGAAACGAGGCGGGCCTATAGGCAAAGTTCTCGTCCATCGGTGGTTACCGGAATGTCATCAACAAAAGTAACAGGGTCTTACTGACAGAATTGTACACGAGGGGTCTACATAAGCAGGGAATTAATACTGCTTAGACCATAATGATCACTAGAAAGGGTAAACCAAGTAATGGAAAGGAAAATATGATTATCAGATATTTCAGGGGTATATCCTTCCCAAGGACAAGCAGAGCATGATAACCATGACATGATGTTAAGTAGAAAAGCCTCTAGGTGAGGGGAGAGAAATTTTCATGACATTATCCATACAACGGTTTTTGGATAGTTGAGCAAGAAACAATTAGCATTGGGCTTCAAATGTTCTTGTTGAAGAACGGAGTACCATAGACATGCTTCGAGATAGCATTGACATGGTCAACAGGTGAAAATCAGACTTTGGAAACAAAAAGGATCCATCAGGAACAACTTATAGAATAAGTCTTACCATTTCCCCATGGACGAATGGCTAACCTTGTAAAAGGATACTATAGCAATAGGTCCTCCGAACAGGTGGGCTAGGCATGATATCACCTTACTGGGTTATATAAGGACCAATGTTATGACTCTTGGAAAACGTTCCAACCATCATATCTGGCCGAGATTCAGATCTGATTGGTGTCAGGATAACTCAGACTCATGATGCCCGAGAAGGAAAGGGGGCAACACAATTAGATGAGATGGAGTTGCAAAATTCTCGGGAAATGTACTATGGAAGCAAGTTCCGAATCATGAGTTCATCATTTAACCAAGGAGAGGACGAGGAGGTGGCTGATGAACTCAACGATTATTCATTGAAATTTTCAAAAGATGGATTTCCACACTTATGTGAACAAGGAGATAACATTTGTCAGATCAAATGATGTAATGAGGCATGCTCGAGGAAAACATACACAATTAAACATTGGTTGAAATGTGCACCCGAAATATGGGCTGGGTTGCACGACCAACGTCGGAATGGTGATTCAATAATCAATAGTCTAAGAATGAACGGCCGACCATTAACTTCAAAGCAATAGGGTTGCTAGAAGGGCAGAATCCAAACAGCACCGTCCACTTGTTGGTACCCCGTTTGGAATCAACTCGAGGACCAAGAAAGAATGATGATGGGGAGAAGTATCACTATACCAAGAATTCTTAAGAGGTGGAGCAATCCTCACAACATCCTTGACATAAAAGACAGTACTACTTCAAGGTAGAACAAAATACAAGCTGGAAAGCAAATTGCATCCATAACATGAACAAGTTTGTGATGAAAGGGATTAAGGATGTTGTCGGTGGCAACTCAAATTACCAAGGGACGAGGATGGTACTTATCATCATGAATTCGATCGATATCCTAAAAGGAGTCAAATGTTGATGATGATCACGACAAATTTTGTCGAGAGATTTCATGAGGATGTAATCGATCAGCGATGACATCAAGTCAAAGGAATGATGAAGCAAGAGGTCAATGGAAGCACAGATACGACACAAACTCGAAATCAAGCTTGCCTTTCAAGGTGAATTGATATGACAAGGAAAATCGACGTAAGCTTAGCTCATCGTCGAAGTGGTGCTCCGAGAATAAGGTCCAGGTAGCACAGTTAAAATCACCACGACAATGGTATAGCCATACAAGCTAGGAATGGCGTGGTCGGGTACAAACTCGTACTTAAAGAAGATTATCAAGTGTCGTTGAACCGTACTGCAGACTCGGTTCAGTTATCGGTGTTTTTGAGTGTTTAATGACTCAGAGCCCGTGGAAAATTGGATCAGTGCGAATGTAGCACTTGATGAAGAACTCATAAGAAGTTATGTAGTTCCATGATAATCTCGAGATACCAGGGGGTAATACTCGACGATAGATCAAGGTAGAGGTTGGACTAGGGTATTGCTCTGTAGAAGACAAGTGCTTTACCTGGTCCAAGAAATAGAATCAAAGGAGAACAATCATGGTCGAAACCACGGTCGCAAAGGACCATCATAGATACAAGATGGACTTATAACAAGGGGACCATTATTAATACAAGAAGCTTTCATGATAGATTCCACATCGGGTCCATGGGCATGAACACAAAGTTCAAGGTCGACTCCCACTTCTCCAAAGCAGAACCTTACATTCACTTCTCGTTTTGATAATGGTATTAGTGTTGAAAGTTTTACCTGGTGAAGTACCAGATGAGTATGGCCCGTGAAATCTTTCGGGCTCACATAGATTAGTTAAGGCATTGGTTCAACCTATCGAGGCATCTTAGGAACATATACCACAATTTTTTTTGAAGTAATTAACACATGCTCAAAAGTAGAGCATGGTTCACAAGGCAGAGGATACAATTTTCCAAAGGCATTACGTATCAGGGAAAGAACTTCCAAAGTGATTGAATATGAAAGACGTTGTCGGATAAAATCCAACAATGGATCGGGCGATCCACAACGGAGCTGATGTGAGTATCGGTACTCAATCAGAGGAAGAAAGAATGCACGAGCATCATATTATAGGACAACTGAATAATTTGATGCTTAGATAACAAAGGAATTATGATTTCCAAAACAAAGGATCAGAAGCAGACGCTCTGACCAAGGATGGATAAGTTCAATAGACTTAGGGGCACAACCGACGGCAATTTAATTGGTTGATAACCAGCTCATGTCCAAATTGACGTCTGAGCCGGAGGGATGAATTCTAGGACCTGATTGAGGATTGCGAGCATTCACAACATATCGAATCAACAGACCCAAATGATAATGACAAGGGATGTCAATCTGATTACGAGACTTATGGGATTAACCATAATGCAAGCAAGCAAGAATTTCAAGAGCGATTTTCGGAAGATCGAATGGCATTTCGAAGACTTTTATGAAATACATGAATCAACTGGGGATGAGCGGATACTCGATAAGTGCGAGAAATTATCCGTATGGGTATTCAGGTGGTAAGGAACTGCAAGGCAGTAAGCTTAAGTATTCTAAGAACAACAACGAGTATTTCGGGGCGTCTTGTAATAAAAAGAACAACTGGGGACTAAGTAAGAACGGTGTATGAATTTATTCACAGGGATATTTCGGTGGTAGTGAATTGCAAAAGCAATGGGCAGTCCCGAAAGAGTATCGGAAAGTAACTTTGAAATCTTCATGTGCAGTCGGCGATCATCTAGACTGAAGGGGCTCTCCGGGAGAAAGCGTTTCGAGAACCTAAAGTTAGATTTTAGCAAAATCATTTAACCCGAATAGAAGAGAGATCAGAGTCCCAGAGTAAGATCGAGGAGTAAAAGATCCTAATACCACCCAATGGCGACGTGGGCCCATGGGCCACACAGCCAAGTTAGTAAAAGTTTTGCAATGGCTAGACTCAACTTCGGCCAAGGAGTTGGAAAGGGGGATTCCTACAGGCAGTCGGCTCTGATACCAACTTGTGACGCCCCCGATTTGACCGTACACTAATCATGCACGCAAATGTGTACGATCAAGATCAGGGACTCACGGGAAGATATCACAACACAACTCTAAAACATAAATAAGTCATACAAGCATCATAATACAAGCCAGGGGCCTCGAGGGCTCGAATACAAGTGCTCGATCATAGACGAGTCAGCGGAAGCAACAATATCTGAGTACAGACATAAGTTAAACAAGTTTGCCTTAAGAAGGCTAGCACAAACTGGGATACAGATCGAAAGAGGCGCAGGCCTCCTGCCTGGGATCCTCCTAAACTACTCATGGTCGTCGTCAGCGGCCTGCACGTAGTAGTAGGCACCTCCAGTGTAGTAGTCGTCGTCGACGGTGGCGTCTGGCTCCTGGACTCCAGCATCTGGTTGCGACAACCAGAAAGAAAGGAAAGGGGGAAAAAGGGGGGAGAAAGCAACCGTGAGTACTCATCCAAAGTACTCGCAAGCAAGGAACTACACTACATATGCATGGGTATATGTGTAAGGAGGCCATATCGGTGGACTGAACTGCAGAATGCCAGAATAAGAGGGGGATAGCTAGTCCTATCGAAGACTACGCTTCTGGCAGCCTCCGTCTTGCAGCATGTAGAAGAGAGTAGATTGAAGTCCTCCAAGTAGCATCTCCAAGTAGCATCTCCAAGTAGCATCTCCAGTAGCATCCAGGCATCGCATAGCATAATCCTACCCGGCGATCCTCCCCTCGTCGCCCTGTGGAAAAGCGATCACCGGGTTGTCTGTGGAACTTGGAAGGGTGTGTTTTATTAAGTATCCGGTTCTAGTTGTCATAAGGTCAAGGTACAACTCCAAGTCGTCCTGTTACCGAAGATCACGGCTATTCGAATAGATTAACTTCCCTGCAGGGGTGCACCAACTTACCCAACACGCTTGATCCCATTTGGCCGGACACACTTTCCCGGGTCATGCCCCGCCGCGAAGATCAACACGTCGTAGCCCCACCTAGGCTCAACAGAGAGGCCAGCACGCCAGTCTAAACCTAAGCGCACAGGGGTCTAGGCCCATCGCCCATAGCACACCTGCACATTGCGTACGCGGCCGAAAGCAGAACTAGCCCCCTTAATACAAGAGCAGGCTTACGTTCCAATCCGGCGCGCGCCACTCAGTCGCTGGCGTCACGAAGTGCTTCGGCTGATACCACGACGCCGAGTGCCCATATCTTTCCCACGTAGTTGGTTAGTGCGTATAGGCTCGTAGCCAACTCAGATCAAATACCAAGATCTCGTTAAGCGTGTTAAGTATCCACGAACGCCGAACAGGGCCAGGCCCACCTCTCTCCTAGGCGGTCTCAACCTGCCCTGTCGCTCCGCCACAAAGATCCACTCGCGGGTGCTCCACCAGCCGACCCGACTTTAGTCTCCACATGTATCATGTATGTATGTATGTAAAGTATATACCCGTGATCACCTCCCGAGTGATCACGGCCCAATAGTATAGTGAGGCAGACTGACAAGAATGTAGGGCCAATGATGATAAACTAGCATCCTATACTAAGCATTTAGGATTGCGGGTAAGGTATCAATGACTGTAGCAACAATGACAGGCTATGCAACAAAATAGGAGTAACCGAACAGTAACATGCTACACTACTCTAATGCAAGCAGTATAGAGAAGAATAGGCGATATCTGGTGATCAAAGGGGGGGCTTGCCTGGTTGCTCAGACAAGGAGGGGGCGTCGGTGATGTAGTCGACCACAGGGGCATCAGCATCGTCACGGGGTCTACCGAAGAGAAGAGGGGGGGGGAACAGTAAATACATAGCAAGCAAGTGCATAACAGGACAACAGGCAAAGCTAGACATGTTCTAACGCGGTATGAGGTGATACTGGTGAAGGGGGGAAACATCCGGGAAAGTATTCCCGGTGGTTTTGCATTTTCGAATAGGTGGAATGGAGGGGAAAGTTGTGTGTTTGCTATGCTAGGGATGTGTGGCGGATGAACGGGTTGCGTATCCGGATTCGTCTCGTCGTTTTGAGCAACTTTCATGTACAAAGTATTTTCATCCGAGCTACGGATTATTTTATATTAATTTTTTAAAGATTTTAAATCATTTTCTAGAAATTAGCATAATTAAATTAATTTAGAAATTGCAATTATGATGTCAGCATGACATCAGCATGATGTCAGCAGGACCAAAGGTTGACTAGGTCAACCCTGCAGGTGGGTCCCGTATGTCATAGGTACAATAACCTAATTAATCTATTAATCAGTTTAATTAGTTAATTAGGTACCTAATGTTTAATTAGTTTAATTAAACATGATTGATTAAGTTAATTAAGTCAATTAATTAATTAACATTTTATTTACTTATTATTTATCTATTTATTTTTAAGTTCTTTTTTTAATCGTTCTGGGGCGGGGCCCCTTGTCATAGGCCCCTGGGGGCCTAGCGGGTCGGGCGTGCTACGGGCGTGCGAGCGCAGGGGCGCTAGCGGGGCCATTGGGGCCACCGGTCAGCGACCCAGCGGGTGGCCCCGGGCGGTGCCACGTAGGTAGGTGCCGGAGAGAGCTCCGGCAAGCCTCTCCCGCGGCGGCACTTCACCGGAGATGGCCGGAAACGCGGTAAAGGGGGTCTCTGGGCCTGTGGTTTGGACCTACGGGTGCGGTCCGGCATCGTGCACGTGATGGTGACGACGGCCGGCGCCGAGGACGACCGGAGCATCGCCGGCTTTGAGCGAGGCGGATGGCCAGTGCGGGCGACGAAGCGCTGGCTGGCGCGGAGCTGCAGCGCGGGGCGAGGAGCAGCGCAGCACGGGGCGACGAGCACTCGCGCCTGGGCACGCGCGGGGCGCGTCCAGGGTGCGGCCGAAGGGCGCGGGCACGACCATGGTGAGGTGAGCGAGGTACAGAAAGGAGCCCGGACGCGGGGGGTTTTAACGACGGGAGTAGAGAGGGGGAGTAGGGGAGGCGGCGGCTCACAGGGGCCGGACGGGGAGGGCAGCGGGCTTGGGGTGGATGGAACGGCGCCGGCGAGGAGGCGTGGTCGAGGCGGCGTGTCTTGATGCGGGCCATCGGGGGTCGAGGTGGTCGATGGGGACGACGGCGTCGGGGGAGGCAGACCGGCGAGGAGGCGTGGTCGAGGCGGCGTGAGGAGGAGACGAGGAGGCGGCGGATTCGTGGCGGCGCAGGGCTCCAGCGATGTGGTCCTCCCGGCGGCGTCAGGGGACAACGCCAGGCGGCTGCGGCCATGGGCGCGCAGGGGACGAGCGCGGGGGGGGGGGGGGAGGAGGCGTGCGGGGACGGGCGACGGGGTCAGGCCTCTCCCCGATCCAGATGGGATCGAGAGGAGAGGGGGGAGAGGGAGTGGCGTCGTGGGGAGGGGAAGTGGGTGACGGGGTGGTTAGGGTTTCGGGGGGGGAATGGATAAGGGGAGGGGGGTGGCCGGTTGGGCCTGCGCCCGAATGGGCCGGCCAACTAGGCCAGTAGGCCGTGGGAGGGGGTTCCCTCTTTTTCTTGTTTTGTTAGTTTCTTTCTTTTATTTATTTTCCTTTTCTATTTTTATTTATTTTAAAATACTTAGGCAGTTTATAAAATTGTGTTTATTACACCATATTGACTTATGTAAAATATGGCATCTCCCGAACACTTTTGTTTTAAATTTTAAAAAACTTTTATTGTTTGCTTTGATTTTGAAATTTGAATTCAAACGGGATTGAATCATCGCGAGGTTTACAACAGTAAGAGTGGTGATGAGGCATCATTAGCAGAGGTTACTGTAGCTTGATTATCCAGGCGTCACAAAGTCAATCAAATTGCTCAAAGTCAAGTGGTCACACCATTCCGACCGTGAAGCCACCTAGGAATGCGAGGATCACCTCCGTTCTGAGTACCCTGAGTTTTTCCAGTCCTAGATCTCGGGACGAGATCCTTTCGTAGTGGTTGAGTGTTGTAACAACATGGATGTAATTTACCTTATCTGTACTCCAACTCTTGCCGTTTCCGGCACTAAGTTATTTTATTTCCTCGTTGTCGGGTTTTTGTCTCCGTGTGTTTTGTCTTTGTCATGCATCTCATATCACGTGCATTGCATTTGCATACGTGTTCGTCTCATGCATCCGAGCATTTTCCCCGTTGTCCGTTTTGGCATTCCGGCGCTCCTATGTCCTTCGGTGGTCCTTCCTACCTCTTTTCATGTGTGGGGGTTAAATATTTCCGGATTGGACCGAGACTTGCCATGCGGCCTTGGTTTACTACCGGTAGACCGCATGTCAAGTTTCGTGCCATTTGGACTTTGTTTGATACTCCAACGGTTAACCGAGGGACCGAGAAGGCCTCGTATGTGTTGCAGCCCAACACCATTCCAATTTAGCCCAAAACCCACCAAAAACCCCTCCATCGTCTAGAGCGTTCGATCACGATCGCGTGGCCGAAAACCGCACTCCATTTGGAGCTTCCTAGCTCCCTCCACGCCTATAAATAGATCCCCTCCCGAAAATCCCGGGTCTCCTCTCCCCCCTAACCCTAAAAATCCGCTCGCGCCGCCGCCGGACAATGTTCGCCGCGCAGACACCCTAGCCGCCGCCGCCGCCCGCAGCCACTGAGGGCCCGACACGTGGCACCGCCGGCCTCCACTGCATCGCGGCCCACCCGGCCCGCGTAGGGCCCCCGAGAGCCCGGGTTCGCCGCCGCTTGCCTCGTCGTCCGTGCCGCCCGGCCTCCTCCGACTCCGGCTGCCGCACCGCACTTCCTCTCCGGCGACAGCCCCGGCCGGTGAACCTCGAAGTCCATGCTCCGGCGAGATCCAGATCTGGATCTGGAACTTCGCGGTTGACTTTTTTCCCTCCAAACCCTAGCCTATTTACATTTTTCCGCATGCCATAACTCTGCATCTGTAGCTCCGATTCGTGCGTGTAGCATATCAAAATGTTCACCTCGACGAGTAAATCATTTCCTCTCAGTGCATCATTTTCATTTGAGCTAATCTTGATGCTCGAAATGCTGTTGGAAGAGGGCTATGTGGTGAATTTGTCAGATCTGTTTCAGCAAATGGCATTTTGTCATTTTTTCCATGATTAATGTATGCATGCTATGATCCTGAGCTCTACATGTGTTTTGATGAATGTCATGACATCTTTACAGAGGTGCTTGCCATTTATTTTTGTGATCTTTGTGGTGACTAGCACAAGCTTGCAAAGTAGCCTAATCGGTAATGCTGATTTCAGGGACTTAGAATTTCACTAAGTCCTTATCCTGATTTTGTTGTTATGCCATATGTTCATGTTGTTTCCTAGTGATCCGTGCCTCTTTTGAGGATGATCAGTAAGGATGTTTTGTTAACATTGTGGTTCTCTATCCATCCATGTCTTTGTTTGCAATTATGGAGCACCCTAGCTTGAGTCAATCAAGCTCTACTTTTGCTATAAAATGTTCCTGACAGATTGTTGACATGTTTAGCGATTTTGCCGAGGTTGTTGCTATTGATCCATGCATGCTATGATGTTGTTCTTGCCATTTCTAGCTTCTATGCCATATCTTCTTGATGGGTGTATGCTTAGTTTGTCATGCGATGCTCTGTAGTGAGTGCATCGAGCTCGTAAACATGCCTACTTGCTAATATGTTTTGCATGCTCCAGTTTTTCACTAAGTCTGAATCTATTTATGTTTTTGCTATGTTCACATGCTTGCAATTGTATTTTCTGATCCCTTTTTGCTCAAGGGTACTAAGGGACTTTTGTTAAGTGCTTTGAGTAGCTTCATGTCAGGCCTTGATTTGCCATGATATGTTCCTATAGCATGTAGTTTTCATGCTCTAAAGTTTGCTTCCTGATGATAAATTCCAGACTTGTGTTAATTTCACCAAGTCTGAAACCTGTTATCTTTTGCACTTTTGTCATGCTTGTTTGAACCTATTAATGGATGAATTAGCCATAGCTCAGTGTTCATCTTTTGTCAAGCATCATGTGTGGATCCCTGCCAGGTATTTTGTTGTCATGTTTGAGTGCTGTAGCATATCTATCTTGATGCATTTAGTTGGTTACTTGCTGATTATCGCAGACCGGTGCCATATTTGTTTTGCTTGCCATTTCCAAAACGTGCATCCGATTCCGGTGATCTTTATATCGATTTCGACCGAAATCACCTCACCTTTCCAGTGGCACTCTTGGATTTCCATGCTGAGGCCAGGTTCAATCATTCCTTGTCAAATCTTGCATATGCATCACATATCGCATCCCGCATATCATACCATGTTTGCATCATGTTGCTTGAGCATTGCACGTGGTTGATTGTGCTCCTTTTGCTTGTTGTTCTTGTTTGGGTAGAGCCGGGAGACAAGTTCGTGAACGAGTAGCCCGTTGAGTTCGCTTACGAGGATCAAGGCAACTCTGAGTACTTTGCAGGCAAGATGACCATACCCTCGAAATCACTTCTATCTTTGCTTGCTAGATGCTCGCTCTTTTGCTATGCCTATGCTACGATGCCTACCACTTGCTTATCATGCCTCCCAATTGCCATGTCAAACCTCTAACCCACCATGTCCTAGCAAACCATTGTTTGGCTATGTTACCGCTTTGCTCAGCCCCTCTTATAGCATTGCTACTTGCAGGTGAGGATTGGAGATCGTTCCTTGTTGGAACATGTTTATTGTTGGGATATCACAATATTATCTTGTTTATCTTAATGCATCTATATACTTGGTAAAGGGTGGAAGGCTCGGCCTTTTGCCTAGTGTTTTGTTCCACTCTTGCCGCCCTAGTTTCCGTCATATCGGTGTTATGTTACCGGATTTTGCGTTCCTTACACGGTTGGGTTATAATGGGAACCCCTTGACAGTTTGCCTTGAATAAAACTCTTCCATCAATGCCCAACATTGGTTTTACCATTCCCCACCTAGCCTCTTTTTCCCTTGGGTTCCACGGACTCAAGGGTCATCTTTATTTAAACCCCCGGGCCAGTGCTCCTCTGAGTGTTGGTCCAACCTGTCAGCTGTCGGTGGCCACCAGGGGCAACTCTGGGCTGGCCTACCGGAACCTTGGACAATCCGGTGTGCCCTGAGAACGAGATATGTGCAGCTCCTATCAGGATTTGTCGGCACATTCGGGCGGTGTTGCTGGACTTGTTTTACCATTGTCGAGGATGTCTTGTAACCGGGATGCCGAGCCTGATCGGATTGTCTTGGGAGAAGGAATAACCTTTGTTGGCCGTGAGAGCTTGTGATGGGCTAAGTTGGGACTCCTCTGCAGGGATTTGAACTTTCGAAAGCCGTGCCTATGGTTATGGGCAGATGGGAATTTGTTAATGTCCGGTTTTAGATAACATGTAACTTAACTTAAATTAAAATGCACCAACCGCGTGTGTTACCGTGATGGTCTCTTCTCAGCGGAGTCCGGGAAGTGAACACGGTGTTGGAGTAATGCTTGACGTAGGTTGTTCTAGGATCACTTCTTGATCATATTTGTTCGACCGTGCTTTTTCCTTCTCTTCTCGCTCTCTTTTGCGAATAGGTTAGCCATCATATATGCTAGTCACTTGCTGCAGCTCCACAACATACCTTTCCTTACCCATAAGCTTAAATAGTCTTGATCGCGAGGGTGTGAGATTGCTGAGTCCCCGTGACTCACAGTTTACTTCCAAAACCAGATGCAGGGACCGATGATACCGTTCCAGACAATGCGCTTGAGCTCAAGTGGGAGTTCGATGAAGACTCTCGTCGTTACTATGTGTCCTTCCCAGATGTTCAGTAGTGGTGCCCAGTTGGGGCGATCGGGGACCGTGTCGCATGTGGGGGTTGATCTTTATTTCAGTATCGTAGTCGGACCATGAGTGTATTGGATGAATGTAATGTTATTCATTTATTTGTGTGGCGTGGCGAGTGTAAGCCAACTATGTATCTTTTCCCCTTTTATTTATTTACATCGGTTGTTGTGAAGATTACCTTACTTGTGACATTGCTTTCAATGCGGTTTTGCCTCTAATCCGTGCTTCGACACGTAGGAGATATAGCCGCATTGAGGGTGTTACAATCTCTGAGGTCCATGTTCAAATCCATGGCGACGAGGCGGGTAGAGGTGGGCTGTGGAAGAAGAGGATAAACCAGACTGGATTCCTCGACCAACCCCTCCCCCTCCCCCCCCACCTCCAAGCTTATCGAGAAGGAGCGGTGGGCCACACACAGTAAATTCGACCTCATACAGTTGGAAACATTAAAACTACCCGAGCTGTGCCAGGTCCAATACCTACACACAGCACATTGAACACCACCTTAGTAACAGGTGTGCCACTGGTGTACTCCTAGGGGCTCTAGCACCTAAGCCTGCTGCTCGATCGTGGAGGGCAGGCTTCCGATAGGAACGGATCACGAGGATGAACCGAACGACCGAGATAAGCCAACCCGAGGTGGTGCGAGACAATGCGATGACAGGATCCTGGTCCGGCGCCGTGGATGAGAGACGTCCATCTCTTGAAGTGGACGACGGGGTAGGGGTAGCGGCTCCGGCAAGGTGGAGGATGGGGTGGCAGACGGAGGAGGCTAGCCGTAGTGGGGAGGTTGTCATGGCACCGACGGTGTATGAATGGGGAAATGGAGGGGGAGATCTCAAACTTTTGGACGCGCTTGTCTGAAATGTGGGAAACTTATGAACTTATCCCCGTTTAAAATTTTGGACATCACGTCGGTTGGGGATAGGATGGTTATCTCGCATCTCCCAAATATTTGTCGGTAATGATTTCGGGCGAGCAGAGGGTGTTTTGCCGCCCACGGTTGGCACCCACAGTGTATGAACGGGGCTGACAGGTAGGGCAGTTGTGTTACATTTGAGGGAAGTTACACATCTGCCCCTATTTAAAATATTAGCTTACATCGATTTCGGATGAGGAGAGTTTGTTTTGCCGCCCACCATGGATGAATTGGGAAATGAAGGGAGAGACACATGTATTTCGGACGAGCTTGAATCAAATGTGTTTTGCCTCCCACGTTTGGCGCCCACCGTGTATGAATGGGCTCAGAGGTCATCGTGTCATGTCTGATTGAAGTTACTAGTCTACCCCTATCGACAGCAGTGTAAATCCGGTAGATAAGGATGTCAAGTGTCAGGGGTAGACAGTAATTTCCATCTCGCAAACACTTGCTTCGGGCAGCCCACAAATGATAGTGGGTGTTTAGCCGCTTCGCTCGAAACATGGGAGAATTAGCATTCACGTTTGCCCTAGGCCCTGGCAACTAAATCCAAATCCAATTTTTATTCGATTACGAATATCCACAGATAATTCTACGTTTTGTTATTTATTTCTTCAAAACCACAACAAAGATTTATTCCACCTTTATATATGATCATGATTTATAAATGTCGTGATCTTCGAATTCAGTAGGTTGGATACACTTTGAGTCAAACAGTTATTTCATCCAATACAATATGCTCACACGAAAAACAGTTCACCTTATGTCAATCATACAAGTACTGAGGATTACCTCGCCTAAAAAATTCGGATCATTACGACACATTACAATAATCTAATGAAAATTTCAACTGCTATCTAAAGAAGAACTGGGATTACCCCGGGCTTCAGATAGCAGAAGCAGCAGGACCTCCTCCGTCTTCAAATGCAACATTCTTACTTCCTCCAATTCTTGGGTTGCTTGCATAATGCGTGCAGCTAATTGCATAATTTCCAGCTTCAAGATCGAGATTACCTCATTCATGGCAGCCACACCATCTCTTTCTGCCTCTAGTAGAGCCTCAAGAACTATAATATCTGTGCTCAGACTGCTCTACGGCGGTGTTGCCTGTGAACTGCTACCATCTGGTAACATGGATGGCGCACTGCTTCCACAAATAGATTCTGGGGTTGTACATTGTGTCCTAGAGTGAACGGCATCCTGAAAGGTTTTCGCTGGACATAAGTAAGAGATAGTTATCGCGTGATCTAGGCAGTAAGCTTACATGGTAAATGACATACGAATTATTGCCGAGCATGGCAAGCTATATTTAAATGGTTCGAAGCAGCATCAGCCGAAAAGAAATTAAAATGGTAAGATGAAACTAGGGATGTAAGTGGCAAATAAACGACATCCGCCAGTCCCATCTAGTTAGTTTTTGCTAGCTCCCTGGTTCACTTTCCTTAAAAAACAAAAACTCTTTTGAACTCTCATACCACTAGTGAACTTTAATCGGGATTAAACAGGACCCATTTGACATCCCTAGTTGAAAGGGAGTGTACCACTGCTATATTTAAGTTGCCAAGGCATCTAAGCGGTTGAAATAATCTGAGAAAGCACTTAACAATGTGGCCTCATATAAACTACGAAGACAGTCTTGTGATGAAGTTCAGAGGAAAAGTTAAGGACTCAAATGAACTAGGCATGCATCTCTCTACGATAGTACAGTAGGCACTGTTGACATATTGGCCAACTCAGGTATAGCATAACAAGTAACAAACAAGCATTCGAATCAAGCAATACAGCAAAGCAGACAACTGAACTGTTTGTTATTCTGTAGGATTACAGGTTGAGGGCACAAGCTAAGAAAGCATCCCACACGCATTACATTTAACATGTACTAAAACACACTGGCTTACCATATGTTGCTATGAAGCCTCACTGTTGTTGTAATGTTCTTTGAAGATATCGCCAGCTTCCCTTGGTTGCAAATATACTTGTTGTAGTTTATTCTGCACCCTCTATTTAGGTAAAATTAATTTTAATCACATGCACTGGTTTGAATTGATAATCAATGGTTCATCTAAACTAATGAAAGGGTGTGTGCATACACGACAATATATCTGCTTCCCTCTATTTTTATGCTTGTTCGAGGTGCCAGCCCCAAAAGAACAAATATTTTGCTTGATGGGGTTGGCAGCTCCAGAATTAATAGAAGCATCAAATTAGTCATGCAACTTGGGAGGATCAAGAACACACAAAAAAGTAATGAACGGAGGCTCGGAGCAGTGATGTAATAGCTAGCATCAGAAAATGCAGGGTAAAATGAACAAAAACCAGTGGAACCACATGCTAGTTTGCTGATGTGCAATTAAGCATAGTGAACATGAAGCAGTCTGATGGAACCAACATGTGGCATCAGAACAACACCATTATCATAAATATAGCATGCAAGAAGTAAAATAGTAGGCAGTCATATCTAGGAAGTACAGTAATACTTAGGACAAAACTAAAGTATATTAACTGTATGTGCACTAGTATGTAATTTATCACATGTAACATGTTCACTGCCAGAAGTATGGCCCTATAGGTGCAAGCAGAATAACGCGTCTCATGAAAAACTGAATGATGCCCTGAAGAAATTCAAAGGTGCGGTGCTTATGCTAAGAAAGTGAATGTAGGCGCCGGCCGTTGGATAATAGTACCTGATTCTCGGCAGCGTATGGGTATCATTGGCATACTTGATAGCTAAGGATCGTCGATGGTGCTCGTGTTGCGGTTGAGTTTGGGCCTGCTGTCGCCGTCGCTGAAGCGGCTCCAGTGCTATGGTTGCGGCGCCTGTCGACATACAAGAATGCTCATCTGTGGTAAGTGAATAGTTGCACGATAAAGAGAAAAAACAAAGGAGTACAAATCGAAATAACCTGATGAGGCTGCAGCGTCGGTAAAGCAGGGCTGGTGGAGTTGAATATGGCGTCCGTGGAGCGGGTATGGTGCGGGCGCGTTGTACAGTGCTTTTGGTGAGGCGGATCTGTTGCGGCGGACGAGGGCTTGTATGAAGGGCCAGCAAAGGGACGGGCGAGGGAGTCAGTGAATGGCCTAGACTGTGGTGGACGAGGGTGCCGGTTAAGCAAATCCGGTGCGGTGGACCATGATGGTGGTCAAGGAGATCTGGAGCGGTGGACAAGCCAGTCGCTGAAGCGGCTCCGGTGAAGTGGTGAGTTGGCAGTTGGGGGTTCCAAGATGCGGAAGGTAGATCCATCGGGGTGTGAGGTCCACCGCTGCGGCGGAGGACTAGATTTCGGCGTCTTGCCATGGTTGGGGGGGTTGGGGAGGGGAAGGGGAGGGGCTCTAGGGAACAATGGAGTTACCAAAGCAGCCCTTTTCCGTTCATCTGGCAGGGGTAAAACAGGAATATCACAGGGCTAAACTTTCGGGCGCAAGATATTTCGATGTGAGCAGGAAGTTTGAAAGATTTTGGCGCCTGAAATTATATTCCGCTCTTGTACGGCCGACTATGATATCATGGCCAAGAATTTGTTTGTTTTGCACGCAAGAAAAAGTTTAAGTTTTGAAAATCAATGTCTCCAACCCGAAAATTAGATTGTCCATTCAATCCAAATATGGATCATTGAGCTACTACAAGGAAATACCATCATACGGTCCAATTCAAATGAAATTCCAAATGTGTTTATCCTAAATATGATGACAAAAGCAAAAATGTGTATGTGTATGAATATAAAGTTTGAACATGCCCGTGTGTGTATATCTCTAGGTTTGATATATGAATTTGAAATTACAAAATCCTGGCTTAAAAAATGTACCTCCGTTTAAATGAATTACAAAAGCTAATGATGGAGTCGAATTCCAAAATTCTAATCTTAGGATTGTAATTCTGGTACATCAAGGTATATCACGCATGTTCAAAAGTGTCGTTATCTCATAGTCCAAACTGTGAAACAAATTGATCAACCATGAGTGCACACACTATTGACCATGTATATCTCAATTACACTAAAGTCCCTCAAATATAGACACCTCACTCTTTATCTGAAGCCACCCCCCTCGTCGCCCCCCCCACACACACAGAGAAGTCATTCTCTCCCCCAAACACCAACACACAAGCACATTAACACCCCTCTCTCTTCTAAAGTCCGGACCCCAATATAGGTCTCTATCACTTGGTCTCTTGGGCATGCACACATCTCTTCCTCCACTCTCTAGCTAGGTCTCTTGGCATCTCTCTTTCCCAAGCACACGCACTATGTAGAGTGTATCTTTCCCATACACACACAAAATATCACCACCAAACGTCTATCTCCCTAGTTATGTGGTTCTCGCACACTCACCTCACACACCACCCCTACTACAAACAAGCACACTTTGTCTCCTTGTGCACCACTCTCCTCTTTCTATCCATAGCTCCCTAATGTATCATTGTTCTCGATCTCGCACATTGTTCTCTACACCATCTATTCTAGATCTATGAATGAAGTCCCTATCTCACACACGATGACTCGCTTCCCTTGCGTCTTCGTACATAGGCCAATTTCAAACAACATCAACATTGTCTCCCTATCTATACGCCATTTATGGACACAAACGCCCCCTCTCTTCCCCTCTCTCTCTCTCTCTCACTCTCTCTCTCTCCGTCGCTAGCTCTCTCTCTCGCGCGCGCTCTCACACCCCTCTCCCACACACACTCAATGTCTCTTCCAAATAGTCTGCTCCCCCCGCCCACACCCATGCTATCCCGCTACTACACATGTCACACCATTCCCCCTTCCCTTATACTAGGTTTACATCATTAGTGGTATCTCTACTCCACATACACACACTCCGTCTCACACACAAACGTGCGCACAAACACACACAGACACGCACAAACACCCATTAATCTGGATCCTCATCTCTCCCCATGTCCGCATGTGTATCTCACACACTCACTCTATAATTATGTATATGTGTCTCCATGTTATACAACACAAAGCCCCATGTACATGTCTCTCTCTATCCTCCACACACATAGACACAAAGAATATGTTATCATTGCCTCAGTCTCTAGAAATAGCACACACGCACACTATCTCTCTCTCTCTCGCAAACACGCTCAACAAGGGTTTCCCCGTGAATAACTTACCGTCTATTCATCAACAGTCGTGGCAGTACGGAGAACACGAGACGTGAAAAATAATAAATCTACACGTGCTTAGACCACCTAGTATGACTACTAGGACTAGAGCAAGCCAAAAATCGCGCCGCCATCACCCCCTCCTTATCGGTGATAGGAAAACCTTTGTTTACACGGTCGAGAGGTCATTGGGCTAAGGCCTCACATGCCGAGGCGTTGAATAGAATGTAGATGCTGGTTTACGGAAACAAGTATCGATAATACGTTTGTATCTCCATACTTATATTTCTTCTCTTATAAAAAACCAAGTTGGCGATGATGGTACGAGTGCCATCTTGCAATATTGACCGTCCGGTCTATATCTGACGGGTGGAAATTAAACTAATAGATACCGCACCCCTCTCCACATTTGCAGACAAGGCCTTCCCTCGTTCATCCTTATATCCAACAACCTCATTGTTGAAATTAAGAAAGGAAGCCTCTGGAACAAACTGGCCTGGTGGCCGCTGCCGGCGTCGTCAATCCCCATGCCTCCGCTCAGTCCGACCACCAATCACCACCAAGCCCCACTCCTCTTCACCTTATCTCCTATTTCTCGAGATGTCATTAGTTTTTACACATGGGATTACTCCCGCATGGGTCAATCACAACAAGTGTTTTATAAAAAATGCATCTTGATGTTCCGTGCAATGCACGAATCTTGCTAGCACTCCTGCAGAAGACTAAGTTGGTGATGATGGTGTGTCTGCCATCCATCGTTTGTGACCATTAGATCTACATCTAATGACTGTGAGGTAAGTTGTTGCCTTTTCTCACCAACATCCCACTTGTTTACCAATTTGCAGAAAAACCCATAATTAGTATCTTAAAACCAACCACATCCCTCCCTGACCTCACCAAAACAGCCCAAGGAATATATTCTAATTGAAACATAATATATCTCTTTTGATATATGTATATCAAAATTAGAGTGTTTTGTATCAAGTTTGTGAATAAGTATTATTCTAATTATGATTCATTGCAACACACATGAACATTGCTAGTATTTCCAACCATGCAATTTTTTTCCTAGTATTCCATAGTTTCGAGTTTTCCATCAAGATATTAGTCACTCATGGTTGATATTTACTTTCAATCATGTACACATATGCACTATGTAACTAGCCTTGCTTATTGGGTTCCAAAGCTTAACTTTCACGCCTACTTACAATATGTAGAGTATTTAACAAAAAACTACCACTTTCAACCAGCCCTAGGAAGAATCTATTGTACAAAAAATAGCAAAAACATACCCAAAATTTCTTAACCCACGCCAAAAACTACTACATAGTACTCCCTCCGTCCCACAATATAAGATGTTTTTGCAAGCTAGTTTAGCTTGCAAAAACATCTTATATTATGGGACAGAGGGGGTACCAATTAGGTTAGTTTAAACCCATTTATGACAGGGTTGGCTGATGTCTACTACACAACCTTCTTTTTGTAGACGTTGTTGAGCCTCCAAGTGCAGAGGTTTGTAGGACAGTAGCAAATTTCCCTCAAGTGGATGACCTAAGGTTTATCAATCCGTAGGAGGCGTAGGATGAAGATGGTCTCTCTCAAGCAACCCTGCAACCAAATAACAAAGAGTCTCTTGTGTCCCCAACACACCCAATACAATGGTAAATTGTATAGGTGCACTAGTTCAGCGAAGAGATGGTGATACAAGTGGTATATGGATAGTAGATGATAGTTTTTGTAATATGAAAATATAAAAACAGCAAGGTAACTAATGAGAAAAGTGAGCATAAACGGTATTACAATGCTAGGAAACAAGGCCTAGGGTCCATACTTTCACTAGTGCAAGTTCTCTCAACAATAATAACATAATTGGATCACATAACTATCCCTCAACATGCAACAAAGAGTCACTCCAAAGTCACTAATAGCGGAGAACAAACGAAGAGATTATGGTAGGGTACGAAACCACCTCAAAGTTATTCTTTCCAATCAATCTGTTGGGCTATTCCTATAAGTGTCACAAACAGCCCTAGAGTTCGTACTAGAATAACACCATAAGACACAAATCAACCAAAACCCTAATGTCACCTAGATACTCCAATGTCACCTCAAGTATTTGTGGGTATGATTATACGATATGCATCACACAATCTCAGTTTCATCTATTCAATCAACACATAGAACCTCAAAGAGTGCCCCAAAGTTCCTACCGGAGAATCACGACAAAAACGTGTGCCAACCCCTATGCATAGGTTCATGGGCGGAACCCGCAAGTTGATCACCAAAACATACATCAAGTGAATCATGTGGTATCCCGTTGTCACCACAAATATGCACGGCAAGACATACATCAAGTGTTCTCAAATCTATAAAGACTCAATCTGATAAGATAACTTCAAAGGGGAAACTCAGTCCATTACAAGAGAGTAGAGGGGGGAGAAAACATCATAGGATACAACTATAATAGCAAAGCTCGCGATACATCAAGATCGTATCACCTCAAGAACACGAGAGAGAGAGATCAAACACATAGCTACTAGTACATACCCTCAGCCCTGAGGGAGAACTACTCCCTACTCGTCATGGAGAGCACCGGGATGATGAAGATGGCCACCGGAGAGGGATTCCCCCCCTCCGGCAGGGTGCCGGAACGGGTCTAGATTGGTTTTCGGTGGCTACGGAGGCTTCTGGCGGCGGAACTCCCGATCTATTGTGCTCCTGGATGTTTTAGGGTATATGGAGATATATAGGTGGAAGAAGTACGTCAGGGGGGGCATGAGGGGCCCACGAGGGTGGAGGGCGTGCCCTAGGGGGGTGGGCGCGCCCCCCTACCTCGTGGCCTCCTCAAAGCTTCCTTGACGTAGACTCCAAGTCTCCCTGGTTGCTTCTGATCCAAAAATAAGTTCCGTGAAGTTTCAGGTCAATTGGACTCCGTTTGGTTTTCCTTTTCTGCGATATTCTAACACAAGGTAAAAAAAGAAACTGGCACTGGGCTCTGGGTTAATAGGTTAGTCCCAAAAATTATATAAAAGTGTATAATAAAGCCCATAAACATCCAAAATAGTAGATAATATAGCATGGAGCAATCAAAGATTATAGATACGTTGGAGACGTATCAGCATCCCCAAGCTTAATTCCTGCTCTTCCTCGAGTAGGTAAATGATAAAAATAGATTTTTTGATGCGGAGTGCTACTTGGCATAATTTCAGTGTGATTCTTCTTAATTATGGCATGAATATTCAGATCCGAAAGATTCAAGATAAAAGTTCATATTTACATAAAAAAATAATACTTCAAGCATACTAACTAAGAAATCATGTCTTCTCAAAATAACATGGCCAAAGAAAGTTCATCCCTACAAAATCATATAGTTTAGTCATGCTCCATTTTCGTCACACAAGAATGCTCTCATCATGAACAACCCCGATGACAAGTCAAGCAATTGTTTCATACTTTAGTAATCTCAAACTCATAAACCTTCACGCAATACATGAGCGTGAGCCATGGATATAACACTATGGGTGGAATAGAATATGATGAGGGGGTTATGTGGAGAAGACAAAAAAAGAGAAAGTCTCACATCAACGAGGCTAATCAATGGGCTATGGAGATGCCCATCGATTGATGTTAATGCAAGGAGTAGGGATTGCCATGCAACGGATGCACTAGAGCTATAAGTGTATGAAAGCTCAACAAATGAAACTAAGTGGGTGTGCATCCAACTTGCCTGCTCACAAGACCTAGGGAACTTGAGGAGGCCCATTGTTGGAATATACAAGCCAAGTTCTATAATGAAAAATTCCCACTAGTATATGAAAGTGACAAAACAAGTGACTTTCTATCATGAGGATTATGGTGCTACTTTGAAGCACTAGTGTGGCAAAGGATAGTAGCATTGTCCCTTCTCTCTTTTTCTCTCATTTTTTGGGGCCTTCTCTTTTTTATGGCCTTTCTCTTTTTTGGGGCCTTCTCTTTTTTATGGCCTTTTTTTATTCCTCACTTGGGACAATGCTCTAGAAAATGATGATCATCACACTTCTATTTATTTACAACTCAATGATTACAACTCGATACTAGAACAAAGTATGACTCTATATGAATGCCTCCGGCGGTGTACCGAGATATGCAATGAATCAAGAGTGACATGTATGAAAGAATTATGAACGGTGGCTTTGCACAAATACTATGTCAACTACATGATCATGCTAAGCAATATGACAATGATGAATGTGTCATGATGAACGGAATGGTGGAAAGTTGCATGGCAATATATCTCGGAATGGCTATGGAAATGCCATAATAGGTAGGTATGGTGGCTGTTTTGAGGAAGATATAAGGACATTTATATCTGACAGAGTGTATCGTATCACGGGGTTTGGATGCACCGGCGAAGTTTGCGCCAACTCTCAATGTGAGAAAGGGCAATGCACGGTACCGAAGAGGCTAGCAAGGATGGAAGGGTGAGAGTGCGTATAATCCATGGACTTAACATTAGTCATAAAGAACTCAGATACTTATTGAAAAAATCTGCAAGTCATCAAAAACCTCGGTACTACGCGCATGCTCCTAGGGGGATAGATTGGTAGGAAAAGACCATCGCTCGTCCCCGACCGCCACTCATAAGGAAGACAATCAAATAACACCTCATGTTTCAAATTTTTTACATAACATTTACCATACGTGCATGCTACGGGACTTGCAAACTTCAACACAAGCACTTCTCAAATTCACAACTACTCAACTAGCACGACTTTGATATTATTACCTCCATATCTCAAAACAATCATCAAGTATCAAACTTCTCTTAGTATTCAACACACTCATAAGAAAGTTTTTACTATTCTGGAATACCTAGCATATTAGGATTAAGGACATTACCATGCTATTTAAGACTCTCAAAATAATCTAAGTGAAGCATGAGAGTTCATTTATTTCTACAAAATAAAACCACCACCGTGCTCTAAAAGGATATAAGTGAAGCACTAGTGCAACAACAAACTACTCCAAACGATATAAGTGAAGATCAATGAGTAGTCAAATAATTATGCAACTATGTGAAGACTCTCTAACATTTAAGAATTTCAGATCTTGGTATTTTATTCAAACAGCAAGCAAAACTAAATAAAATGGCATTCTAAGAATGGCAAACATCATGTGAAGAAGCAAAAACTTAGGATCAACCGAAACTAACTGATAGTTGTTGAAGAAGAAAGGTGGGATGCCAATCGGGGCATCCCCAAGCTTAGATGCTTGAGACTTATTGAAATATTATCTTGGGATGCCTTGGGCATCCCCAATCTTGAGCTTTTGTGTCTCCTTAATTCCTCTCATATCACGGTCTCCCTAAATCTCACAAGCTTCATCCACACAAAACTCAACAAGGACTCGTGAGATAAGTTAGTATAAATCATTGCAAAAACCTTATCATACTCTACTGTAGCAAATCACTAAAATTATTTTTCAACATTGCATACTAAATTCCTCTGCATACTTAATAGTCCTATCCTCAAATAGAATCATTAAAGAAGCAAACATATGCAAACAATGCAAATATAACAGCAATCTGCCTAAACAGGACAGTCTGTAAAGAGTGCAGAAAGATCCATACTTCCCTAGCTCAAAAAATTATTAAAGAAAATTCCCACTGTAATAAATTTATCAGATCGTAATATGCAAAAGGTTTCAACATTTTATCACATTCTGACTTTTCTAGGGAATTATTGCAACAGCGGTAAACTTTCTGTTTTCAAACAGCAACATGTGGACTTCTAAAATAGGCATAGTAAAGGCTATCAATGCCACTTTTATTGAAACAAAAGATGCAAAACATTGTTCTAAATAACAGAAAGCAAATATTAACAAAATAAATTGACGCTCCAAGCAAAACACATATCATGTGGTGAATAAAAATATAGCTCCAAGTAAAGTTACCGATGAACGAAGACGAAAGAGGGGATGCCTTCCGGGGCATCCCCAAGCTTAGGATCTTGGCTATCCTTGAATATTACCTTGGGGTGCCTTGGGAATCCCAAATCTTAGGCTCTTTCCACTCCTTATTCCATAGTCCATCGAATCCTTACCCAAAACTTGAAAACTTCACAACACAAAACTTAACAGAAAACTCGTAAGCTCCGTTAGTATAAGAAAATAAATCACCACTTCAAGGTACTGTAATGAACTCATTCTTTATTTATATTGGTGTTAAACCTACTTTATTCCAACTTCTCTATGGTTTATAAACTATTTTACTAGCCATAGATTCATCAAAATAAGTAAACAACACATGAAAAACAGATTCTGTCAAAAACAGAACATTCTGTAGTAATATGGATCAAACGTATACTTATGGAACTCATAAAATTCCTGGACCTGAGTAATTTCTCTATTAATCATATTAAAAAATAATTAACTAAATAGCACTCCCCAAATAAAAATGGCAGCAATTCTCGTGAGCGCTAAAGTTTCTGTTTTTTACAGCATGATCGCAAAGACTTTCCCCAAGTCTTCCCAAAGGTTCTACTTGGCACGATCACTAATTAAAAGCATAAAACCACATATAAACATATGATAGATGAATTATTTATTACTAAACAGGAAAAAAATCAAGGAACTAAAATAAAATTGGGTTGCCTCCCAACAAGCGCTATCGTTTAACGCCCCTAGCTAGGCATGATGATTTCAATGATGCTCACATAAAAGATAAGAATTGAAACATAAAGAGAGCATCATGAAGAATATGACTAGCACATTTAAGTCTAACCCACTTCCTATGCATAGGGATTTTGTGAGCAAACAACTTGTGGGAACAAGGATCAACTTGCATAGGAAGGTAAAACAAGCATAACTTCGAAATTTTAAGCACATAGAGAGGAAACTTGATATTATTGCAATTCCTACAAGCATATATTCCTCCCTCATAATAATTTTCAGTAGCATAATGAATGAATTCAACAATATAACCAGCACCTAAATCATTCTTTTCATGATCTACAAGCATAGAAAATTTACTACTCTCCACACAAGCAAAATTCTTCTCATGAATAATAGTGGGAGAAAACTCAACAAAATAACTATAATGTGATTGAAAATTAAGATCAAGATGACAAGTTTCATGGTTATCATTATTATTTAAAGCATACGTGTCATCACAATAATCATCATAGATAGGAGGCATGCTTTCATCATAATAAATTTGCTCATCAAAACTTGGGGGACAAAAAATATCATCTTCATCAAACATAGCTTCCCCAAGCTTGTGGCTTTGCATATCATTAGCATCATGGATATTCAAGGAATTCATACTAACAACATTGCAATCATGCTCATCATTCAAATATTTAGTGCCAAACATTTTATAGATTTCTTCTTCTAGCACTTGAGCACAAGTATCCTTTCCATCATACTCACGAAAGATATTAAAAAGATGAAGCGTATGAGACAAACTTAATTAAATTTTTTTAATTTTCTTTTATAAACTAAACTAGTGCTAAACAAAGAACTAAAAGACTCGATTGCAAGATCTAAAGATATACCTTCAAGCGCTAACCTCCCCGGCAACAGCGCTAGAAAAGAGCTTGATGTTTACTACACAACCTTCTTCTTGTAGACGTTGTTGGGCCTCCAAGTGCAGAGGTTTGTACGACAGTAGCAAATTTCCCTCAAGTGGATGACCTAAGGTTTATCAATCCATAGGAGGCGTAGGATGAAGATGGTCTCTCTCAAGCAACTGTAACATCCCAAATTTTAAATTTGGAATGTTATACATTAGATCATCATGCATATCATATTTTCTTGCATTTTTGCCCGATCCTAGAAATTTTACGCAACTCAAGGACCTTCGGAGAGAGTTGGAGATTTCGTTATTTTCATATTTGAGAGTTTTCTCGAATTTGAAAAGAGGATCATTTGATCTATTTATTTCATCTTCAATAATTTTTCTGGTGTCAAAATATATGAGAGAGGGAATAATAATGACTTTCCCAAAATTGAGGAAAATGAAGATTTAATAAATAGATCAAATTTTGTTTGCCGGAGTTTTGTTCGCATTTTATTTGGATAGGAAAAAATGCGCGTTTTCAACAATTGCATATTAGGTCCAGAGTAAAGTTCATTTTGTTCGGCTCATTTTTAGGAGTCGGGGAAAATTTACTTTAGAATTTTTGGAGTTCGTTTAGTTTTCTTTTTGTTTTTCTGCGCGAGACCGATTTAAAAAAAAGGAAATCTTGCAGCGCCCTGGGCCAAGGCCCAGCCAGCAGCCGGCCGGCCAGGCCATCGCCCGCGCCGCGCGCGCCAGGCGCCAGGCAGCGCCGCCGCCTCTTGCCTCTTAGCCGAGTCCTAGTTGGACTCTAGGCTAGCCCTTTTTCCTTTGTTTCGTTTTCCTATTCCTACTCTATTTCTTGTCCCCTACCCCAAGTCTCCCCCTCCCCAATATAAATACCCCAACACCCCCACCTCTAAACCCATCAAATCAAACCCCAAGCCCCCAAGCCCCCAAGCCCCAAGCCGCACCCCACCCCACACCCGCACCGCCGCACCTAGCGCCGCCGCCGCCCTACGCCACGCCGCCGGAGGTTGCCCCGCGTCTCTTTTCCTCGGATCGTTTTCTTCTAATCGTTCCGATTCTTTTCTTCTCTTCTGATTCGTTTTCTTTCCGGTTCTTCTCTAAACCGTTCCGGTTTTCTAGATCGGTTTTGTTTCGGTTTTCTTCCGAAACCCTAGATCGGATCCGTTTTCTTTTCCGATTTAGTTGCCTTTGGACCGTTCGCCGGACCGTTCGTCCTAACAAACGTGATCACCGGATTCTTCTAGGTTAACGAACGTCCGTTCGTTTAACCGTTCGTCTCTTTCTTTTCGTCGGATTTATTCCGCGTTCTTTCCGATCGCGATCTCAGATCCGATCTTCGTTCTAGTTTATCTTCTCGCTCGTTTATCGGAATCAGGTGATTCAAGCACCTGGAGTTTCGTTTCGAAACCGCCATTCCGTCTAATCAACTTAAACAAGTTTTTGCCCCGGTAAAATTTGACCTAGTTTCAACTTGCTAGAACCGAGTTGTTTTCTTCCGCCGTTTGTTTTCCGTTTCTTTGTTCGGTTCGTTCTTTCTTTGCAACCGGAGTTCTTAAGTTGAACTTTCTAGTTCATTCTCTTGTTCGAGTTTTACCTGTGCATTAGATGAGTACTTATTGTGTGCTTGTTGTTTGTCTGCGATAGATCACCCGGATTGCGCCGCCTGTTACTTCGAATCCCTAGGTCTCGTGAATCATCAGCAAGGCAAGTAACACTTTGATCATACCTTTTCTACAACCCATGTTTTATTGCATTAGATCAATCCTCTCACATTGCATGATTAGGATCTAATTAAACTGTGGGATGGGAAGTAGATGAGGTAGTACCTATCACCTGTATTATTATGAAACCTTTGGGAGTTACTTCTACGTTTGCTTATTATGCCATGCTATGCTAGTAGACGTGGATTGGGTGAGTGATATCCATGATAGATGTGAGTATTGTTAATTAATGGTTTATCTAAGGTGGCAACTTAAACACACATCTGGGTGGATTGAGGCACCTGATGTCTATCAGGACTTGCCTGTTTTATTTTGGACCGCCACCCAGGCTCAAAGGGATCATAAGATAATTCATGCTAGAAACTTCCGTGTGCAGCCACATGCTACTATGGGCTCTGGCATAGTTGACTAAGTTGTGCGAACTCTTACGGGGTGGACTAGCAGATGTAGGGGTTGTAGGTGGTACGGTCTACCCCACATGTAAGGTGCTAGCGCTTCTGAAAGACTATGTCTCGGTCATCCATTTCTCAAACACCATGTAGTGCGAGAAAACAAACGGAGGCGATCGAGTCATGTGGGGAAAAGTGCGCAAACCTCTGCAGAGTGTATAAACTAATCATGATTAGCCGTGTCCCCGGTTATGGACAACTTGAGTATCTAGTTCTCGAATATCATGTGAATCTCAACATGTTACTTCTAATTATTGTTGTTGGGTTTTAATTGTTCACTTAATTGAGATTGAGAATGCTGTCAACCATTCTCAATGTTTCACAACCACCATGATAGTTCAATAAATTTATTCCTTTGCAGTAGGGAAAAACTGGCTTTACGCAAAACTGTAACCATAGAGCTTTCCACCAGCCATATATGCATATAGTATAGCTGTTTCATTCCATTACTCTCTATGTGTTACATTGCCAGCATATTCCATGTGCTGACCCGTTTACGGGCTGCAACTTTCATGTTGCAGACTTTTTAGACGACGAGTAAGGTGCTTTTAGGTCGTGGTTCTATACTCAGTGATGCCGTTGGAGTTGATGGACCCATTTATCTTCCAAGTCTTCCGCTGTTATCGACACTAGATGGCCTTAAGCTATTTTTATTGTAATAAGTTCTCTTTGAGACAACGCTGTAATAAGTGTGTGATTGCCACTCTGCTATAAATCCTTCGATGTACTGTGTGGTGTCAGCATTACTGATCCAGGGATGACACCTGAGCACAGAGCGCTTGATCCATTCGAGTCGGGTCGCGACAGAGAATGGTATCAGAGCACACGCTGACTGTAGGACACGACCACTAAGTTAAAGCCATATATCACCATTCTCTTCTCATTTTCTAACTCCTCATCTTTTCTACCCTTTTAGGATGACGAACGTGAAGATTAAGTACGCTCAACCGGATGAAGGCACACCTTTTGGATTTCACTTGAAGGAAGTCACCAAGTACCTGAACATTGGATTACCAAGCTTCACGGGAACCTTCAACGCCACTCTGCCTGAAGAGGAGCGCTGGAAGATTCAAGCTCATGTTCCGGGGAGAACATTCGCGCCAATCACGAAACCCATAGATAGTGTTTTCAATTCACAAACCTGGAGTCTGGGAAGGAGCATGGCAGCTCATATCACCATAGGACGCATTGGAGAAGTTTATCAAGAAGATCTCAAGGACACTATCTACCAGATTTGCGGACGCCGAGATGAACAATGGGAGTTAGTCAGCACCAAGAAGGACAGATCCATTGCATCTTTCATCCAGGAGTTAAACCAGCACATTCGACGCCACGAGAACCAGATGTGCAATGATATGATAGAGTTGAAGAATGCGAAGGCAAGGATCATCGAACTAGAAGGAGAACTGAAGTCTACACGCAAGGACTACATGGACGAGATCGTAGCTCTAGCAAGACACAATAACGATCTTAAGCAGGAGATTGAAGAACTCAAGAGGAAGTTAGCATCCAAGGAGGAGGACGAGTACGTCGCATGTCCGGACAACTACATCATCATCGACGACACCGATTCGGATCCAAGTGAACCCGACTTTGAAGACGAAGCTGGAGCAGATATCATGGAGTCTTCCACCGGTTCAAATTTCTAGATGACCACCAGATAGTAGTAGTATTCCCCCATGTAAACATTATAGTTCGAGCACTTTTGCGATAGTTTTAGATCGTTTGTAAGCCCTTGTTTGATTGATTGAAGTGATTTTGTGTGAATTTGCTCATGTGCATATGGGTAGTGTTTTCCCTTTAGACCTCACTCTATTCTTAATTCTCGTCTTTTCTAAACCCTCAGATGCCTCCGAGACGTGACAATGGATTTCCATCGGAGCTCACTCAGTTGATCCAGCAGCAGAATCAATTGATGCAGATGTTAGTCCAGAACCAGCAGAACAATAAAAACAACCCACCACCACCACCACCTGTTGACCATTTAGCTCGTTTCCTTAGGCTAAATCCGCCGGTGTTTTCTAGTAGCACCGAGCCAATAGTAGCAGACGATTGGCTCCGCAAGATAGGAAGGGAGTTGACCACTGCAGGATGCACGGATGGTGAGAAAGTGAAGTTTGCCACTCACCAGCTGGACGGACCCGCGACAGCATGGTGGGAGAATTCCACAGCCACTTACCCAGTTGACACTGTCACATGGGATCAGTTCCAGCAAGCTTTCCGCACTGCCCATGTTTCAGCAGGAGCTATGGCCATAAAGAAGCGTGAGTTTCGCAACTTACGCCAAGGAGGAAGGACAGTTGGCCAGTACGTTGATGACTTCAGCAAGTTAGCACGTTATGCCCCAGATGATGTTGCTACGGATGCAGCTAAGCAGGAGAAGTTTCTAGAAGGATTGAATGATGAGCTAAGCATGCAGTTGATGGTAGCGAGTTTCAACAACTACCAGGAGTTGGTAGATCGTGCCATCATGATTGAAGGAAAGCAACAGCAGATTGAGAACCGTAAGAGGAAGTATGGACAGGGGAAGTATAACTCTGGAGCCCAGCAGAAGCCCCATTTTGCCCCTAAACCGGGATTTCAGTTTCAGCACACCCATGGAGGAGGTAGCTCGCACAACCATAATGGCCACAAGAATGGTAATGGGAATGGAGGAAACAACGACCAGAACCGGACCACCCCATCGACCCCAACCAAGAGAGACCTGAGTCAAGTCACCTATTTCAAGTGTTCCAAGACCGGAAATTATGCCAATGAATGTCCTGAAGGCCAGAATGGAAATGGCAATGGAAGCTCTGGGAAAAAGCCGAACCCTTTCAATAGGAGGCAGGTGAACCACGTTAATGTGGAGGAGGTTGAAGATCAACCCGATGCAGTAATCGGTAAATTTTTGGTTAAGTCATTTACCGCACTTGTTCTTTTTGACACTGTTGCATCGCATTCATACATATCAAGGGGATTTGTGGATAAATATAACCTGCCAACCCAAGCCCTTAGGTCACCCATGTTAGTAAGCTCACCAGGAGCGGAGTTCATGGCTAGACGATGGTGTGATTGGTTACCATTAAGGATTGGTAACTATGTGTTTCCCTCAGACCTAATAGTATTGGAATCTCAAGGATTGGATGTGATATTAGGCATGGATTGGTTGTCGATGTATGGAGGAAACATCGATTGTGCTAGTAAGTCAATTTTGCTTACCACACCAGGAGGAAGAAGGATCAAGTATGTATCCCGGCATGTGCCAAACAGGACACAAGTAAACTACCTAACAGGAGTTGTCCAAGAAGAAGTACCAGTGGTAAAGGATTTTCCTGATGTATTTCCTGAGGAATTACCAGGCATGCCACCAGATAGAGACATTGAGTTTTTGATTGAGTTATTGTCAGGTACAGGCCCAATATCGAAGCGACCATACCGGATGCCAGCAAAGGATTTGGTAGAAATTAAGAACCAGATTAAGGAGTTATTGGACAAAGGTTACATTCGCCCAAGTTCTTTGCCTTGGGGATCACCCGTACTTCTAGTGGAAAAGAAGGATGGATCATTAAGGATGGTTGTTGATTATCGGGGATTGAATGAAGTAACCATCAAGAACAAGTACCCACTGCCAATGATCAACGATCTGTTTGATCGATTGCAAGGAGCTAAAGTGTTTTCCAAGATCGATTTGCGATCAGGGTACCATCAGTTGAAGATTCGAGAGCAGGACATACCTAAGACAGCATTCACCACGAGATATGGACTGTATGAGTATACCGTTATGTCATTTGGATTGACTAACGCACCTGCCTATTTCATGAACCTGATGAACAAAGTGTTTATGGAGTTTTTGGATAAGTTCGTCGTAGTGTTCATTGATGACATCCTGGTTTATTCAAAGAATGAAGAGGAGCATGAGGAACATTTGCGTTTGGTTTTGGAGAAACTAAGGGAACATCAGTTATACGCCAAATTTAGCAAATGCGAGTTTTGGTTAAAGGAAGTTGGATTCCTCGGACACGTTATATCTGGGGAAGGTATAGTAGTGGACCCCACAAAGGTTGAGACCGTAACCAAATGGGAAGCACCAACAACAGTTGGAGAGATCCGGAGTTTTCTTGGACTCGCCAGATACTACCGGAGATTCATTGAGAATTTCTCAAAGATTGCGAAGCCTATGACTGAATTGTTGAAGAAGGATACTAAGTTCAAATGGACTGAGGAGTGTGAGGCTAGTTTCCAGGAGTTGAAGAAACGTTTGGTCACCTCACCAGTATTGATTTTGCCAGATCAGACCAAGGATTATGAGGTGTATTGTGACGCTTCACGTCGAGGACTTGGAGCAGTGCTTATGCAGGAAGGGAGAGTTGTTTCGTATGCTTCACGGCAACTGAAGCCTCATGAGTTGAATTATGCCACGCATGATTTGGAGTTAGCAGCCGTAGTGCATGCATTGAAAACATGGAGACATTTGCTCATTGGAAATCATTGTGAGGTGTACACGGATCACAAGAGTTTGAAGTACATTTTCACGCAGAAGGAGTTGAACCTCAGACAGAGGAGATGGTTGGAGCTCATCAAGGATTATGACATGATATTGCATTACCATCCCGGAAAAGCTAATGTAGTAGCTGATGCATTGAGCCGTAAGAGCCATGTCAACACCCTAGTGACGGGAGAAGTATCAAAGGAGTTAGCAGAAAACCTTCGTGAGTTATGTTTGGAAATAGTTCCGAGAGGCTATGTAGCAACATTGGAGATTCAGTCAACATTGATGGATAAAATCAGAGAAGCTCAGAAATCTGACAAGGAGATTGCTGCTATAAAAGAGAAATTGAGCGAAGGAAAAGCAAAAGGATTTCGTGAGGATGAGCACGACACCCTATGGTTTGAAGACCGTGTTTATGTGCCAAATGACCCAGAGATCAGGAAATTTATTTTGCAAGAGGCACATGATTCACTGTATTTGATTCACCCAGGGAATACCAAGATGTATTTGGATTTAAAGGAAACATTCTGGTGGACCGGAATGAAGAAGGATATTGCAGCATATGTAGCAGTTTGTGACGTATGTCAGAGAGTAAAGGCAGAGCATCAGAAGCCAGCAGGATTGTTACAACCATTGCCGATACCCGAATGGAAGTGGGATAAGATAGGCATGGATTTTATCACTGGACTACCCAGGACGAAAGCAGGCTATGACTCGATATGGGTAGTAGTTGATCGTTTGACGAAGGTAGCACATTTTATTCCAGTTAAGACCACTTACACTAGTGCTAAGTTGGCAAAGATATACATGACTAGGATCATTTGTTTGCATGGAGTTCCGAGGAGTATCGTATCAGATAGAGGAACCCAATTTACCTTAAAGTTTTGGAATCAGTTGCATGAAACTTTAGGAACTAGACTAGAGTTCAGCACAGCTTTTCATCCGCAGACAGATGGACAGACCGAGAGGGTCAATCAGATTTTGGAAGATATGCTGAGAGCTTGTGCACTATATTATGGATCTAGTTGGGACGATAACTTGCCGTATGCGGAGTTTTCTTATAACAACAGTTACCAAACCAGTTTGAAGATGGCACCTTTCGAAGCTTTATATGGAAGGAGGTGCAGGACACCGTTGTCATGGGACGAAGTTGGAGACCGTCAATTCTTTGGACTAGATTTGATTAAGGAGTCTGAACGGAAAGTTAAGTTGATTCGCGATAGGCTCAAGGTAGCCCAGTCCAGGTAGAAGAGCTACGCAGATTCTAAACGCAAGGAGATAGTTTACGAAACAGGAGACAGAGTTTATCTTCGAGTATCCCCACTTCAGGAGTTAAGCGCTTTGGAGTTAAGGGAAAATTAGCACCGCGTTTCGTTGGACCGTATAAGATCTTGCAACGTATGGGAGAAGTCACTTATAAGTTGGAATTACCAGAGGGACTGTCAGGAGTTCATGATGTATTCCATGTTTCTCAGCTGAAGAAATGTCACGCCGAGATGGCAGAGGTACCGCTAAGAGATACAGTACCACTCGAAGCGATTCAGTTGAAGGACGACTTAACGTATGAGGAGAAGCCAGTCAAGATTCTCGAGTTTGCCAGCAGAGTTACTCGCAGCAAGGTTATCAAGTTTTGCAAAGTTCAGTGGAACCACCACTCAGAGGATGAAGCCACCTGGGAGAGAGAGGAAGATTTGCTCAAGGACCACCCTGACCTATTTTCTAGCCAACCCGAATCTCGAGGGCGAGATTCATCTTAAGGGGGGTAGGTTTGTAACATCCCAAAATTTCAATTTGGAATGTTATACATTAGATCATCATGCATATCATATTTTCTTGCATTTTTGCCCGATCCTAGAAATTTCACGCAACTCAAGGACCTTCGGAGAGAGTTGGAGATTTCGTTATTTTCATATTTGAGAGTTTTCTCGAATTTGAAAAGAGGATCATTTGATTTATTTATTTCATATACATTAGATCATGATATACATTAGATCATCATGCATATCATATTTTCTTGCATTTTTGCCCGATCCTAGAAATTTCACGCAACTCAAGGACCTTCGGAGAGAGTTGGAGATTTTGTTATTTTCATATTTGAGAGTTTTCTCGAATTTGAAAATAGGATCATTTGATTTATTTATTTCATCTTCAATAATTTTTCCGGTGTCAAAATATATGAGAGAGGGAATAATAATGACTTTCCCAAAGTTGAGGAAAATGAAGATTTAATAAATAGATCAAATTCTGTTTGCCGGAGTTTTGTTCGCATTTTATTTGGATAGGGAAAAATGCGCGTTTTCAAAAATTGCATATTAGGTCCGGAGTAAAGTTCATTTTGTTCGGCTCATTTTTAGGAGTCGGGGAAAATTTACTTTAGAATTTTTGGAGTTCGTTTACTTTTCTTTTTGTTTTTCTGCGCGAGACCGATTTAAAAAAAGGAAATCTTGCAGCGCCGTGGGCCAAGGCCCAGCCAGCAGCCGGCCGGCCAGGCCATCGCCCGCGCCGCGCGCGCCAGGCGCCAGGCGGCGCCGCCGCCTCTTGCCTCTTAGCCGAGTCCTAGTTGGACTCTAGGCTAGCCCTTTTTCCTTTGTTTTGTTTTCCTATTCCTACTCTATTTCTTGTCCCCTACCCCAAGTCTCCCCCCTCCCCAATATAAATACCCCAACACCCCCCCTCTAAACCCATCAAATCAAACCCCAAGCCCCCAAGCCCCCAAGCCCCAAGCCGCACCCCACCCCACACCCGCGCCACCGCACCTAGCGCCGCCGCCGCCGCCCTACGCCACGCCGCCGGAGGTTGCCCCGCGTCTCTTTTCCTCGGATCGTTTTCTTCTAATCGTTCTGATTCTTTTCTTCTCTTCCGATTCGTTTTCTTTCCGGTTCTTCTCTAAACCGTTCCGGTTTTCTAGATCAGTTTTGTTTCGGTTTTCTTCCGAAACCCTAGATCGGATCCGTTTTCTTTTCCGATTTAGTTGCCTTTGGACCGTTCGCCGGACCGTTCGTCCTAACGAACGTGATCACCGGATTCTTCTAGGTTAACGAACGTCCGTTCGTTTAACCGTTCGTCTCTTTCTTTTCGTGGGATTTATTCCGCGTTCTTTCCGATCGCGATCTCAGATCCGATCTTCGTTCTAGTTTATCTTCTCGCTCGTTTATCGGAATCAGGTGATTCAAGCACCTGGAGTTTCATTTCGAAACCACCGTTCCGTCTAATCAACTTAAACAAGTTTTTTCCCCGGTAAAATTTGACCTAGTTTCAACTTGCGAGAACCGAGTTGTTTTCTTCCGCCGTTTGTTTTCCGTTTCTTTGTTCGGTTCGTTCTTTCTTTGCAATCGGAGTTCTTAAGTTGAACTTTCTGGTTCGTTCTCTTGTTCGAGTTTTACGTGTGCATTATATGAGTACTTATTGTGTGCTTGTTGTTTGTCTGTGATAGATCACCCGGATTGCGCCGCCTGTTACTTCGAATCCCTAGGTCTCGCGAATCATCAGCAAGGCAAGTAACACTTTGATCATACCTTTTCTACAACCCATGTTTTATTGAATTAGATCAATCCTCTCACATTGCATGATTAGGATCTAATTAAACTGTGGGATGGGAAGTAGATGAGGTAGTACCTATCACCTGTATTATTATGAAACCTTTGGGAGTTACTTCTACGTTTGCTTATTATGCCATGCTATGCTAGTAGACGTGGATTGGGTGAGTGATATCCATGAAAAATGTGAGTATTGTTAATTAATGGTTTATCTAAGGTGGCAACTTAAACACACATCTGGGTGGATTGAGGCACCTGATGTCTATCAGGACTTGCCTATTTTATTTTGGACCGCCACCCAGGCTCAAAGGGATCATAAGATAATTCATGCTAGAAACTTCCGTGTGTAGCCACATGCTACTATGGGCTCTGGCATAGTTGACTAAGTTGTGCGAACTCTTACGGGGTGGACTAGCAGATGTAGGGGTTGTAGGTGGTACAGTCTACCCCACATGTAAGGTGCTAGCGCTTCTGAAAGACTATGTCTCGGTCATCCGTTTCTCAAACACCATGTAGTGCGAGAAAACAAACGGAGGCGATCGAGTCATGTGGGGAAAAGTGCGCAAACCTCTGCAGAGTGTATAAACTAATCATGATTAGACGTGTCCCTGGTTATGGACAACTTGAGTATCTAGTTCTCGAATATCATGTGAATCTCAACATGTTACTTGTAATTAATGTTGTTGGGTTTTAATTGTTCACTTAATTGGGATTGAGAATGCTGTCAACCATTCTCAATGTTTCACAACCACCATGATAGTTAAATAAATTTATTCCTTTGCAGTAGGGAAAAACTGGCTTTACGCAAAATTGTAACCATAGAGCTTTCCACCAGCCATATATGCATATAGTATAGCTGTTTCATTCCATTACTCTCTATGTGTTACATTGCCAGCATATTCCATGTGCTGACCCGTTTTCGGGCTGCATCTTTCATGTTGCAGACTTTTCAGACGACGAGTAAGGTGCTTTTAGGTCGTGGTTCTATACTCAGTGATGCCGTTGGAGTTGATGGACCCATTTATCTTCCAAGTATTCCGCTGTTATCGACACTAGATGGCCTTAAGCCATTTTTATTGTAATAAGTTCTCTTTGAGACAACGCTGTAATAAGTGTGTGATTGCCACTCTGCTATAAATCCTTCGATGTACTGTGTGGTGTCAGCATTACTGATCCAGGGATGACACCTGAGCACAGAGCACTTGATCCATTCGGGTCGGGTCGCGACAGCAACCCTGCAACCAAATAACAAAGAGTCTCTTGTGTCCCCAACAAACCCAATACAATGGTAAATTGTATAGGTGCACTAGTTCGGCGAAGAGATGGTGATACAAGTGGTATATGGATAGTAGATGATAGTTTTTGTAATCTAAAAATATAAAAACAGCAAGGTAACTAATGGTAAAAGTGAGCATAAACGGTATTGCAATGCTAGGAAACAAGGTCTAGGGTTCATACTTTAACTAGTGCAAGTTCTCTCAACAATAATAACATAATTGGATCACATAACTATCCATCAACATGCAACAAAGAGTCACTCCAAAGTCACTAATAGAAAAGATTATGGTAGGGTACTAAACCACCTCAAAGTTATTCTTTCCAATCAATCTGTTGGGCTATTCCTATAAGTGTCACAAACAGCCCTAGAGTTCGTATTAGAATAACACCTTAAGACACAAATCAACCAAAACCCTAATGTCACCTCAAGTATCCGTGGGTATGATTATACGGTATGCATCACACAATCTCAGATTCATCTATTCAATCAACACATAGAACCTCAAAGAGTGCCCCAAAGTTCCTACCGGAGAATCACAACAAAAACATGTGCCAACCCCTATGTATAGGTTCATGGACGGAACCCGCAAGTTGATCACCAAAACATACATCAAGTGAATCACGTGGTATCCCATTGTCACAACAGATATGCACGGCAAGACATACATCAAGTGTTCTCAAATCTATAAAGACACAATCCGATAAGATAACTTCAAGGGGGAAACTGAATCCATTACAAGAGAGTAGAGGGGGGGGGGAGAAAACATCATAGGATCCAACTATAATAGCAAAGCTCGCGATACATCAAGATCGTATCACCTCAAGAACATGAGAGAGAGAGTGAGTGAGAGAGAGAGAGATCAAACACATAGCTACTGGTACATACCCTCAGCCCCGAGGGAGAACTACTCCCTCCTCGCCATGGAGAGCACCGGGATGATGAAGATGGCCACCGGAGAGGGATTCCCTGAAGGAAATATGCCCTAGAGGCAATAATAAAGTTATTATTTATTTCCTTATTTCGTGATAAATGTTTATTATTCATGCTAGAATTGTATTAACCGGAAACATAATACATGTGTGAATACATAGACAAACAGAGTGTCACTAGTATGCCTCTACTTGACTAGCTCGTTAATCAAAGATGGTTATGTTTCCTAACCATAGACAATGAGTTGTTATTTGATTAACGGGATCACATCATTAGGTGAATGATCTGATTGACATGACCCATTCCATTAGCTTAGCACCCGATCGTTTAGTATGTTGCTATTGCTTTCTTCATGACTTATACATGTTCCTATGACTATGAGATTATGCAACTCCCGTTTGCCGGAGGAACACTTTGTGTGCTACCAAACGTCACAACGTAACTGGGTGATTATAAAGGAGCTCTACAGGTGTCTCCAAAGGTACATGTTGGGTTGGCGTATTTCGAGATTAGGATTTGTCACTCCGATTGTCGGAGAGGTATCTCTGGGCCCTCTCGGTAATGCACATCACTTAAGCCTTGCAAGCATTGCAACTAATGAGTTAGTTGCGAGATGATGTATTACGGAACGAGTAAAGAGACTTGCCGGTAACGAGATTGAACTAGGTATTAAGATACCGACGATCGAATCTCGGGCAAGTAACATACCGATGACAAAGGGAACAACGTATGTTGTTATGCAGTCTGACCGATAAAGATCTTCGTAGAATATGTAGGAGCCAATATGGGCATCCAGGTCCCGCTATTGGTTATTGACCGGAGACATGTCTCGGTCATGTCTACATTGTTCTCGAACCCGTAGGGTCCGCATGCTTAAGGTTTCGATGACAGTTATATTATGAGTTTATGAGTTTTGATGTACCGAAGGAGTTCGGTGTCCCGGATGAGATCGGGGACATGACGAGGAGTCTCGAAATGGTCGAGACGTAAAGATCGATATATTGGACGACTATATTCGGACATCCGAAAGGTTCCGAGTGATTCGGGTATTTTTCGGAGTACCGGGTAGTTACGGGAGAAGCAATGGGCCTTGATGGGCTTTAGTGGGAAGAGGAGAAAGGGCCAAGGGGCTGCTGCGCCCCCCTCCCCTCTAGTCCGAATTGGACTAGGGAAAAGGGGGCCGGCCACCTCTCCTTCTCCTCCACTTCCTTCTCCCTTCCTCCCCTCTTGGTGGACTCCTATTAGGACTTGGAGTCCTAGTAGGACTCCACATCCTGGCCGCACCTAGCCTTGGCTGGCCTCCTCCTCCTCTATCCTTTATATACTGAGGCAAGGGGCACCCCATAGACATAAGTTGATCTTCGTGATTGTTCCTTAGCCGTGTGCGGTGCCCCCCTCCACCATATTCCACCTCGGTCATATTGTAGCAGTGCTTAGGCAAAGCCCTGCGATGGTAGTACATCAAGATCGTCACCACGCCGTTGTGCTGACGAAACTCTTTCCCGACACTTTGCTGGATCGGAGTCCGGGGATCGTCATCGAGCTGAACGTGTGCTAGAACTCGGAGGTGCCATAGTTTCGGTGCTTGATCGGTCGGGCCGTGGAGACGTATGACTACATCAACCAAACGCTTCCGTTGTCGATCTACAAGGTAAGTAGATCATACTCTCCCCTCTCGTTGCTATGCATCACCATGATCTTGCGTGTGCGTAGGAATTTTTTTGAAATTACTACGTTCCCTTTCAGTGGCATCCAAGCCTAGGTTTTTATGGTTTGATGTTATATGCACGAGTAGAACACAAGTGAGTTGTGGGCGATATAAGTCATACTGCTTACCAGCATGTCATACTTTGGTTCGGCGGTATTGTTGGATGAAGCGGCCCGGACCGACATTACGCGTACGCTTACGCGAGACTGGTTCTACCGACGTGCTTTGCACACAGGTGGCTGCGGGTGTCAGTTTCTCCAACTTTAGTTGAACCGAGTGTGGCTACGCCCGGTCCTTGCGAAGGTTAAAACAGCACCAACTTGACAAACTATCGTTGTGGTTTTGATGCGTAGGTAAGATTGGTTCTTGCTTAAGCCCGTAGCAGCCACGTAAAACTTGCAACAACAAAGTAGAGGACGTCTAACTTGTTTTTGCAGGGCATGTTGTGATGTGATATGGTCAAAACGTGATGAGATATAAGTTGTTGTATGAGATGATCATGTTTTGTTAAAGTTATCGGCAACTGGCAAAAGCCTTATGGTTGTCTCTTTATTGCATAAGATGCAAGCGCCAAATAATTGCTTTACTTTATCGCTATGCGATAGCAATAGTTGCAAGAGCAATAGTTGGCGAGACGACCGTGTGACGACACATTGATATAGATCAAGATGATGGAGATCATGGTGTCATGCCGGTGACGATAGAGATCATGACAGTACTTTGGAGATGGAGATCAAAGGCGCAAGATGATGATGGCCATATCATGTCACATATTTTGATTGCATATGATGTTTATCTTTTATACATCTTATTTTGCTTAGTTTGACGGTAGCATTTTAAGATGATCTCTCACTAATTATCAAGAAGTGTTCTCCCTGAGTATGCACCGTTGCGAAAGTTCTTCGTGCTGAGACACCACGTGATGATCGGGTGTGATAGGCTCTACGTTCAAATACAACGGGTGCAAAACAGTTGCACACGCGGAATACTCAGGTTATACTTGACGAGCCAAGCATATACAGATATGGCCTCGGAACACGGAGACCGAAAGGTCGAGCGTGAATCATATAGTAGATATGATCAACATAGTGATGTTCACCAATGAAACTACTCCATCTCACGTGATGATCGGACATGGTTTAGTTGATTTGGATCACGTGATCACTTAGAGGATTAGAGGGATGTCTATCTAAGTGGGAGTTCTTAAGTAATATGATTAAATTGAACTTAAATTTATCATGAACTTAGTCCTGGTAGTATTTTGCAAATCATGTTGTAGATCAATAGCTCGCGTTGTTGCTTCCCTGTGTTTATTTTGATATGTTCCTAGAGAAAATTGTGTTGAAAGATGTTAGTAGCAAAGATGCGGATTGGATCCGTGATCTGAGGTTTATCCTCATTGCTGCACAGAAGAATTATGTCCTTGATGCACCGCTAGGTGACAGACCTATTGCAGGAGCAGATGCAGACATTATGAACGTTTGGCTAGCTCAATATGATGACTACTTGATAGTTTAGTGCACCATGCTTAATGGCTTAGAATCGGGACTTCAAAGACGTTTTGAACGTCATGGACCATATGAGATGTTCCAGGAGTTGAAGTTAATATTTCAAGCAAATACCCGAGTTGAGAGATATGAAGTCTCCAACAAGTTCTATAGCTAAAAGATGGAGGAGAATCGCTCAACTAGTGAGCATGTGCCCAGATTGTCTGAGTACAACAATCGCTTGAATCAAGTGGGAGTTAATCTTCCAGATAAGATAGTGATTGACAGAATTCTCTAGTCACCATCACCCAGTTAGTAGAACTTCGTGATGAACTATGATATGCAAGGGATAACGGAAACGATTCCCATGCTCTTCGTAATGCGGAAATTGACGAAGGTAGAAATCGAGAAAAACATCAAGTGTTGATGGTAGACAAGACCACTAGTTTCAAGAAAAGGGCAGAGGGAAGAAGGGGAACTTCAAGAAGAACAGCAAGCAAGTTGCTGCTCAAGTGAAGAAGCCCAAGTCTGGTCCTAAGCCTGAGACTAAGTGTTTCTACTGCAAAGGGACTGGTCACTGGAAGCGGAACTACCCCAAGTGATTGGCAGATAAGAAGGATGGCAAAGTGAACATAAGTATATTTGATATACATGTTATTGATGTGTACTTTACTAGTGTTTATAGCAACCCCTCAGTATTTGATACTAGTTCAGTTGCTAAGATTAGTAACTCGAAACGGGAGTTGCAGAATAAACAGAGACTAGTTAAGGGTGAAGTGACGATGTGTGTTGGAAGTGGTTCCAAGATTGATATGATCATCATCGCACACTCCCTATAAATTCGGGATTAGTGTTGAACCTAAATAAGTGTTATTTGGTGTTTACGTTGAGCATGAATATGATTTGATCATGTTTATTGTAATACGGTTATTCATTTAAGTAAGAGAATAAATTGTTGTTCTGTTTACATGAATAAAACCTTATATGGTTACACACCCAATGAAAATAGTTCGTTGGATCTCGATCGTAGTGATACACATAATCATAATATTGAAACCAAAAGATGCAAAGTTAATAATGATAGTGCAACTTATTTGTAGCACTGCCGTTTAGGTCATATTGGTGTAAAGTGCATGAAGAAACTCCATGCTGATGGGCTTTTGGAATCACTTGATTATGAATCAATTGATGCTTGCGAACCATGCCTCATGGGCAAGATGACTAAGACTCTGTTCTTCGGAACAATGGAGCGAGCAACAGATTTGTTGGAAATCATACATACTGATGTATGTGGTCCGATGAATATTGAGGCTCGCGATAGGTATCATTATTTTCTGATCTTCACAGATGATTTGAGCAGATATGAGTATATCTACTTGATGAAACAAAGGTCTGAAACATTTGAAAAGTTCAAAGAATTTCAGAGTGAAGTGGAGAATCATCGTAACAAAAATGAAAGTTTCTACGATATGATCGCAGAAGTAAAATATTTGAGTTATGAGTTTGGTCTTCAATTAAAACAATGTGGAATAGTTTCACAAACTCATGCCACCTGGAACACTACAGCATAATGGTTTATCTGAATGTCATAACCATACTTTATTAGATATGGTGCGATCTATGATGTCTCTTACCGATCTACCACTATCGTTCTGGGGTTATGCATTAGAGACAGCTGCATTCACGTTAAATAGGGCACCATCTAAGTCCGTTGAGATGACACAATCTGAACTGTGGTTTGGCAAGAAACCAAAGTTGTCGTTTCTTAAAGTTTGGGGTTGTGATGCTTATATGAAAAAGTTTCATCCTAATAAGCTCAAACCCAAATCGGAGAAATATGTCTTCATAGGATACCCAAAAGGAGACTGTTGGGTACACCTTCTATCACAAATCCGAAGGCAAGGCTTTTGTTGCTAAATTCGGAGTTTTTCTAGAGAAGGAGTTTCTCTCGAAAGAAGTGAGTGGGAGGAAAGTAGAACTTGATGAGGTAACTGTACCTGCTCCCTTATTGGAAAGTAGTTCATCACAGAAATCTGTTCCTGTGACTACTACACCAATTAGTGAGGAAGCTAATGATGATGATCATGTAACTTCAGATCAAGTTACTACCAAATCTCGTAGGTAAACCAGAGTGAGATCTGCACCAGAGTGGTACGGTAATCCTGTTCTGGAAGTCATGTTACTAGACCATGACGAACTTGCGAACTATGAGGAAGCGATGATGAGCCCAGATTCCGCGAAATGGTTTGAGGCCATGAAATCTGAGATATGATCCATGTATGAGAACAAAGTATGGACTTTGATGGATTTGCCCGATGATCGGCAAGCCATAGAAAATAAATGGATCTTCAAGAGGAAGACGGACGCTGATAGTAGTGTTACTATCTACAAAGCTAGAATTGTCGCAAAAGGTTTTCGACAAGTTCAAGGTGTTGACTACGATGAGATTTTCTCACTCGTATCTATGCTTAAGTCTGTCCGAATCATGTTAGCAATTGCCGCATTTTATGAAATCTGGCAAATGGATAAACAAAACTGCATTCCTTAATGGATTTACTAAAGAAGAGTTGTATACGATGCAACTAGAAGGTTTTGTCGATCCTAAAGGTGTTAACTAAATATGCAAGCTCCAGCGATCCATCTATGGACTGGTGCAAGAATCTCGGAGTTGGAATATACGCTTTGATAAGTTGATCAAAGCATATAGTTTTATACAGACTTGCGGTGAAGCCTGTATTTACAAGAAAGTGAGTGGGAGCACTACAGCATTTCTGATAAGTATATGTGAATGACATATTGTTGATCGGAAATAATGTAGAATTATTCTGCAAAGCATAAAGGAGTGTTTGAAAGGAATTATTCAAAGAAAGACCTCGGTGAAGCTGCTTACATATTGAGTATCAAGATCTATAGAGATAGATCAAGACGCTTGATAAGTTTTTCAATGAGTACATACCTTGACAAGATTTTGAAGTAGTTCAAAATGGAGCAGTCAAAGAAAGAGTTTCTTGCCTGTGTTACAAGGTGTGAAGTTGAGTAAGACTCAAAGCCCGACCACGGCAGAAGATAGAAAGAGAATGAAAGTCATTCCCTATGCCTCAGTCATAGGTTCTATAAAGTATGCCATGCTGTGTACCAGATCTATTATATACCATACACTGTGTTAAGAGAGGGAGTACAATAGTGATCTAAGAGTAGATCAATGGACATCGGTCAAAATTATCCTTACTGGAATAAGGATATGTTTCTCGATTACGGAAGTGACAAAAGGTTCGTCGTAAAGGGTTACGTCGATGCAAGCTTTGACACTGATCCAGATGACTCTAAGTCTCAATCTGGATACATATTGAAAGTGGGAGCAATTAGCTAGAGTAGCTCCGTGCAGAGCATTGTTGACATAAATATTTGCAAAATACTTACGGATCTGAATATAACAGACCCGGTGACTAAAATTATCTCACAAAGCAAAACATGATCACACCTTAGTACTCTTTGGGTGTTAATCACACAACGATGTGAACTAGATTACTGACTCTAGTAAACCCTTTGGGTGTTGGTCACATATCGATGTGGACTATGGGTGTTAATCACATGGTGCTGTGAACTATTGCCGTGAAATCACATGGCGATGTTAACTAGATTATTGACTCTAGTGCAAGTGGGATACTGAAGGAAATATGCCCTAGAGGAAATAATAAAGTTATTATTTATTTACTTATTTCGTGATAAATGTTTATTATTCATGCTAGAATTGTATTAACCGGAAACATAATACATGTGTGAATACATAGACAAACAGAGTGTCACTAGTATGCCTCTACTTGACTAGCTCGTTGATCAAAGATGGTTATGTTTCCTAACCATAGACATGAGTTGTCATTTGATTAATGGGATCACATCATTAGGTGAATGATCTGATTGACATGACCCATTCCATTAGCTTAGCACCCGATCGTTTAGTATGTTGCTATTGCTTTCTTCATGACTTATACATGTTCCTATAACTATGAGATTATGCAACTCCCGTTTGCCGGAGGAACACTTTGTGTGCTACCAAACGTCACAACGTAACTGGGTGATTATAAAGGTGCTCTACAGGTGTCTCCAAAGGTACATGTTGGCTTGGCGTATTTCGAGATTAGGATTTGTCACTCCGATTGTCGGAGAAGTATCTCTGGGCCCCCTCGGTAATGCACATCACTTAAGCCTTGCAATCATTGCAACTAATGAGTTAGTTGCGAGATGATGTATTACGGAACAAGTAAAGAGACTTGCCAGTAACGAGATTGAAGTAGGTATTAAGATACCGACGATCGAATCTCGGGCAAGTAACATACCGATGACAAAGGGAACAACGTATGTTGTTATGCGGTCTGACCGATAAAGATCTTCATAGAATATGTAGGAGCCAATATGGGCATCCAGGTCCCGCTATTGGTTATTGACCGGAGACGTGTCTCGGTCATGTCTACATTGTTCTCGAACCCGTAGGGTCCGCACGCTTAAGGTTTCGATGACAGTTATATTATGAGTTTATGAGTTTTGATGTACTGATGGAGTTCAGAGTCCCGGATGAGATCGGGGACATGACGAGGAGTCTCGAAATGGTCGAGACGTAAAGATCGATATATTGGACGACTATTCGGACATCGGAAAGGTTCCGAGTGATTCGGGTATTTTTCGGAGTACCGGGTAGTTACGGAAGAAGCAATGGGCCTTGATGGGCTTTAGTGGGAAGTGGAGAAAGGGCCAAGGGGCTGCTGCGCCCCCCCTCCCCTCTAGTCCGAATTGGACTAGGGAAAAGGGGGCCGGCCACCTCTCCTTCTCCTCCACTTCCTTCTCCCTTCCTCCCCTCTTGGTGGACTCCTATTAGGACTTGGAGTCCTAGTAGGACTCCACATCCTGGCAGCACCTAGCCTTGGCCGGCCTCCTCCTCCTCCATCCTTTATATACTGAGGCAAGGGGCACCCCATAGACATAAGTTGATCTTCGTGATCATTCTTTAGCCGTGTGCGGTGCCCCCCTCCACCATATTCCACCTCGATCATATTGTAGCGGTGCTTAGGCGAAGCCCTGCGATGGTAGTACATCAAGATCATCACCACGCCATCGTGCTGACGGAACTCTTCCCCGACACTTTGCTGGATCGGAGTCCGCGGATCGTCATCGAGCTGAACGTGTGCTAGAACTTGGAGGTGTCGTAGTTTCGGTGCTTGATCGGTCGGGCCGTGGAGACGTACGACTACATCAACCAAATGCTTCCATTGTCGATCTACAAGGTACGTAGATCATACTCTCCCCTCTCGTTGCTATGTATCACCATGATCTTGCGTGTGCATAGGAATTTTTTTGAAATTACTACATTCCCCTTCATCCCCCCCCTCCGGCAGGGTGCCGGAGAGGGTCTAGATTGGTTTACGGTGGCTACGGAGGCTTCTGGCACCGGAACTCCCGATCTATTGTGCTCCCCGATTGTTTTAGGGTATATGGAGATATATAGGCGGAAGAAGTACGCCAGGGGGCCATGAGGGTGGAGGGCGCGCCCCCCTACCTCGTAGCCTCCTCGAAGCTTCCTTGACATAGAATCCAAGTCTCTGTTGTTCCTTCTGATCCAAAAATAAGTTCTGTGAAGGTTCAGGTCAATTGAACTCCGTTTGGTTTTCCTTTTCTGCGATATTCTAAAACAAGGTAAAAACAGAAACTGGCACTGGGCTCTGGGTTAATAGGTTAGTCCCAAAAATGATATAAAAGTGGATAATATAGCCCATAAACATACAAAACAGTTGATAATATAGCATGGAGCAATCAAAAATTATAGATACGTTCGAGACGTATCAGCATCCCCAAGCTTAATTCCTGCTCTTCCTCGAGTAGGTAAATGATAAAAACAGAATTTTTGATGCGGAGTGCTACTTGGCATAATTTCAGTGTGATTCTTCTTAATTGTGGCATGAATATTCAGATCCGAAAGATTCAAGATAAAAGCTCATATTGACATAAAAATAATAATACTTCAAGCATACTAACTAAGCCCGAGGAGGCGGAAAAGCCTGGCGGGGCATTGGGAACTGTGCAATATGGCTCTGTATGTAAAGTGCTCTACTACTACTTTGTAGCTTGTAGCGTTGCATGCATGGACTTCACTCCATTATCGGCTCTACTATAAAAGAAATTCCTCTTGACGTGTTTTTTTTGAAACGGAGGCAAAAGCTTTGCTTCATCTCATTCATAAAGAAGGAACTACTAACAAAGTTCGACGAGATCCATTACACCTCCACAAATGGAAGCGAAAAGCCTAGTCTCGATGTATCAAATAACTGAAATGTTCTGGTCCCGTAGTAACCGTCGCTGATAAACAGACTGCTAGTGTGTGTGTGAGAGGAGTGGCTGAGTAGGCCAGCTACGTGAGAGGAGCGGCTGAATAGAGCACCGAGAGTACCCACTAGGCCACTACGCAGGTGTACTTTCCCTGCATTGATAGTACAGCGATGGTTCTAGAGAACAGTACGTATTACCCTCCACTTCCAACTGTAGCTCCTTGGCCCTGAGATTCAAGAGTTCAAAACTGGTGCACTATATTAGAAGTACAATACATCGCACTACTAGTTGAGAAAGTAGTACTAGTACTGCTACAGAACGAGTACGTACTCCTCCATCACGTAATGTAAGACATGTTTTGACACTAGTTGGCATGTACAAAAAATAGCAAAAACATACCCAAAATATCTTAATCGACGCCAAAAACTACTAGCTAGTGCCAAAAATTTCTTACTAGTGCTATTATTTACAGTATAATGCAATCCCATAGGGTCCAATAATGCTAGTACTAGTAGTAAATAATAGCCTCACCCCTTCGCTATGGAACGATCTATGGTTGGAAGGGACGAGGCCCCGCGGTTACTACGCTCTTATCTCCTCCTCGCCAGTCCCCCCCGAAGAGAAGGTAGTTCGTTGCTGCTCCCATGGATTCGCCAGGCGGTTCTCCTCATCGTCGAGGCTGGGAGACCTAGGACGACGATCCTCTAGAAGAAATCGCACGCCGCTCCGACGTCCTCACCACCACAAGACTCGGTGCTTCCTGCACCAACTTTTTCAAGACGGTGCTTAAAAAGGCTTGGGAAAAGACCATGCTTGTTGGTCTTCCATGCTTCCTCGAGGAGAAGGTTCTTCAATGGGACAATCCTTCGAACAGTCCACCGCTCCCTGGCCATGGTTGCACGTTGACTCCACTAGAGTTGCCGATGTTGAGAGGTAGTCGGATTTTTTCCGATGAGCAGGTCAGTAATGGAGTTTGATCATGTAGTACTTAGTTATTCCATTTCCATCCCGTAATTTCTCCGCTACCCACCGTCTTATATATAGGTCTGGGTCGGTGCCAACGAAGATTGGCTTGCATACCTCTGACCGAATACCACCATCATTTTGCACAACATCCACAGCAGTGCGTCCGTTCGGGAAGACCCCTTCTCCACCATTGGGATCAGCCTTCCGGACTGGCTGGGCTTGAATACGTATGATGATGCCTACATGAGATTGAAGAAGATAGCAATTGTGGACCCGCCGACAAAGCGACGTGTCTACGACGATTACTATCTCATCGCGGTGTTGGACATAAGGATTGCATAAATGCAAGAGGAAGTAACGGCAGAGGCTGGCGCATGTTGGCGGTGGCAAATTTGTACCCCTACATGTTCGAAGACGCCGTGCGCCATCTAGGCCGTATCTTTGCAGTGACAAGCCAGGGGACTTGTTTCATCTGGTTGCCATCCTATGGTACGGGAGATTACAAATGGAATGCACAAACCATCATTTGCATCCCTAACAGTACTCCATTATTTTGGAGGGACCAGTCATCCCGCGATCAAAATAAGATCGCCGATCCTGGATGTGCATTTGCATCCGCGATTCGGTCAAACCTGGAACCTTGTAGCTGACTTTGGCATATTGGGATCAACTATCTTAGCAGTCGTTACCCATGGTACCACTGATGTGCAACATGGTCACACATTCTACCACGATCGAACTGTCACCATCTACCCAGGTATTCCATTTTTTTAACCCTCTTGCCTTCTCTTTCATTGTTGTACTAGTACTCTACTTATGTACTAGTAGGAGTACTTTTTACCTTGGAGGACGCGTATAGCTAGCTAGGCCGTTGAAGACTTGAACCCACTAGCTGCCACCATTTTTGTTTTTCCATGTCTTACTATCTCATCCATGTAGCCAAGAGTGGCTATATATAATAAGCCAGTTAATTTACTTCCTCTACACCGGAGTAGTACTATTTGCTGCACAGTATTACTGACCGCCATATTTGAGCACAACATTATTATGCATGGACCTTGACTATGTACGTCGCCATGTGTCCAGATCTGAGATGCCGCGTGTACCAGATGAACGGCACCGAGTTCGACCCCCGTGATGCTACGTGGGTGCCGAGGAACACTCTTGGAGAGTACTCACCTTTCATTGGGGACAACTACCCCATTGTGAAGCGGATGCCACCTTCCGTGCACGACACGGGAGGCCTGCCATTCATGAAGCATGGTTGTGTCTTCAGTGCGCACCGCCGGATGAATGACATGCTGGGACACGCTATCCCTGATTTATGCCGCTTCAGCTTGGAAGAGTCTCCATCGCATGGAATCGGACTAGAAAGCTGCGACAATGATTCCCGTTGCCCACCACTATGGATCGTGCCATCCATGAAGAACACCTGGGACTGGAACCTGGAGGAGGACATGTAGCCCATCTATAATGTGTAAGTGGAGTACGGTAAATTGTGGACGGTAGCACTATGAATATATGTAGACCAGTCGTGCACAAATTTATCACATGAATTGGAGATGAACTTGTGTGGCATACTGACATTTGTCCTTTAGAATTTGTTACTAGTAAATGTGTTATGTGTACGTGCAACTTGTGTGGTTGTTGCACGGGCTCCAACATGCTCTTTGAGAAAAAAAGGTGGCACAACTTTGGATATACGTGACGTGGCAGCATCATACAATAGCATCGTTCGCTATAGTTGTAGTACACTCCTACGATGACGACAACTCCTATAAAACCTTGCGCTTGGCTCTTTGCCTCTTCGAGAGGTTCAACAGTTCGTACTCGTGTGAACCTTGCACTTGGCTCTTCGCCTCTTCGGAAGGTCCAACAATGATGATACTACAGTACAATATGCTTCTGGCAATCTGACACTGATTGAACTGCTGCACGTCCACCGCGAGGGCGGGGGCGAGGGAGAGGGCGCTGTAGTCAAAACCCTCTCCTTGTCCTACGAACCACCGCACACGTGGGCGAGGGAGAGGCCTAGTAAGCAAGCTTCTCCTCGTTCGGCAAGTTGACGGGACACATCAAAGCAGTACTAGTACTAGTCCATACTATGTCCTTTCCGGTTAATATGGCTTAATTTGAAACGAGAAAAATACATTGGTGGTCAACGTATGTAACAATACGCTCTTTACGGTCACTATATATAGTTTTGCAGTGATTATACGATCACTAGCTCATTGTAGAGCACCGTATTGCACCCTACTAACCGGCCACATAGTTGACGTGGCACTTTGTTGACTGGTTAAATTGTCACCTGGTTTCTGGGTCCCACTTGTCAGTTGGCAGAGCAAAGAAATTAGTTAAACAAAACTTTACACAGGCGCGATAGGAGTCCAAACCTTGCGCGCGAACCACCCTGGCTGTGTATGTGAGTGCATGCACATGTGCTCCCTCGGTCTTCCAACAAAGAGTGTACATCGGCTAAAAAACAAAGTGTGTAGTACATCTACACTTCCAATGCATTTAGCCTTTAATCTAAATCGATATTGATTGACTAATGCACCAACTTGTGCTCTAGGTATAGGCTACATGTCTATCCTTAATTACAGCATGCAGCGACCTTCATTTAATCTTCTTCTCTCAATGGTCTCATGCACACATAAGGCTGCTACTTTTTGGCGTTAATTATGCCTTGGTCAATGTGTAAATCTCTAAATGTATAGTCTTTCACGGACGTAGGTTGAGCACTTGAGCGTGAGCGTGTGTGTTGCGTCGTGTGCTATGTGCCGCATGGGTGCGTGAGTGTTGTGTGCGTCCATGTGTACGTGTGAGTGTTGCATGTTGCATGCATGGGGCTTACTCCCTCCCATTGACATGTTCATATTTCAAGCTTCCTTTGTTCCCTCCATATGGTGATACTCCCTCTGTTCCCAAATACGGAGTAAAATCCTCCCTCTGTTCCCAAATACGGGGTATTTGTCTTTCTAGAGATTTCAACAAGTGACTACGTACGGAGCAAAATGAGTGAAGTGAGCGTAGAGGCATAGTGATAATGTAGAAAGGAAGTCTTCGCAATCCATTATTCCCCATCTCGGTCAGAGAGAACTATTCAACTAGTCTTTGTAGTGAAGTCACACTACACGCTGCAGCAGATGGGACGCTTAATTAATAAGCTGAACCAGCGTGTTGGTGTTACTGAATCAGCCTTACCCAGTATTGCCATCATGTTTGCCAGTAGAGCACACTTCTGTCCTCCATTAACTGACATATGGGCCCTCTTGTGGTAGACCCACATGTCATCAGTGTAACTATTTACACTCCGAAGGACGGTATATCCTGGTAGTAGTAGTAGAATTGAGATTTAATGCAATTTCTTCCCCGTCTTCCACTCTTCTTCCTCCTCTCTTCCCCATCGCCGGCCGCACACCATTTCCCCCCGCTCACTGCTCACCCGCCCGCGCTATCTTCCTTGGTAGCTCCCGCGTACCATATCCCCCCGCTCACTGGTCGGACACACGAGGAGAAGCTTCTTCGCTCGCTCGCCCGAATCCACTTCCCCGCTGGCTCGCAGGCACCGAAAACCCCAATGGTAGAACTGACTGACACGCAGAGCCGCGGTTGGAATTCCCTCCCCGATGTTCTCTTGGAGCAGATCTGTAATTGTATGGACCTACTCAGCACCATCCGTCTGGCCACATGCTCAGTGTCTTTGTACCGTCGACTCGTCTCCAACCGGCCGGCTCTTTTCAAGACACCCTGCTTGTTGATGCCCGATCCTCACAGGTGGCCCAGACACCGACTTGAAGATCCTATGGAGGTTGACATGGTTCCCCTCGACATGCTACCACTACCCGCCCACCTGTCCTTCATGCGCAGCCACTACTGGGCGGGCATGAAGGCCAACTAGATCATCCTCATCCACCAATCCGGTAGTCCGTGGCGTCTCGTGGATATCTACACCCTGCGAGAGATCACCCTTCCATCGTTGGATACCGCCGCCATCGAGCCTCGCGGCCCGCCGGACACTCCTGCCTACTACGCACGAGACGCGTCAAGCTTTTGGCTCGACCTCTGTTTGCTGAAAGTTGTAATCCGCGAAGTGCCCACACCATCAGAAGAGTACATGGATTACAAGCTCATTGCCTTGTTCAACATGGGAATAGTCTATCTGGAATCCGGTCGCCATACATGGTTATGGCTCATCGTCAATCTTGTTGAGGCAACATTTCTGTCTGATGCTATAGTGCACGATGGCATCGTTTACGTGGTCGACGCACATATTAGCTGCCTATACTAGTGGAATCTATCATCATGTAATTGTTTTATCTCATCTCATCTTTACCTTATGAATACGACTGCCTGTTCACTGTTACAAATTTAGAATAGATAGTATGTCTATAACCACATCATTGCTATATGTTCCTCTCATTTCCTAGATTTTTATGACCACACATGTTATTGTTAGAGTTGATATGAGAACAATTGGCATCTAATGGTTGTTAGAACAGATATTATGAGCATAACATCATGATTGCTATATGTTACTCTCATTTCCATGATTTTTATAACAACGCATGTTATTGCTTAGAGTTGATATGAGAACAGTAGTGGTAAGTGCTATGGTAAAATATGAGTAGGCTCTGTCATAGCTGTTTTCCTCTCATTGTTACATGATGTTTGAACCATGACATATTGCTAGAATATGAAAGCCATTGGCTTATTTTTTAACTTGGGGTATGATTATGACCACGGCATTGCAACTCTCTATCTATGATATGTGTCACTGTTATAATAATCTAAATTCCACACTTACTCTGAACATGATTGTTTATTTTTATACTTTTGGTCTCCAATTTATCTTGTTGCAGCAGACGCAAATGCGCTGGCCTTCATGATTCCAGGACCTGGAATCATACCAGCTGATGGGTGGTGGTTTATCGCTCGTTCAGCTGACGGCGGTCATTTGATGCTCATTCGCATGTACCAAATTGACCAAACCATTACATCAAACCACATGCAGTACAATGCCTGGGGCGTTCGTGACATTGATGGCTATGGCTACTTCATGTTCGAGAAAGATCCCAGCTCCGTTGGGCCAGGCGTATTCAACTGGAGGCGGGTTTATAGCCTCGGCAACCACTCCATTTTCTCGGGCTCAATTATCCGATCATCCAACCAATCATCGATCATATCACTGGCGATGATTACCGTGCTATGCAACTTCCATTCGCCAGGGGGACTGTGTTTACACATCATACCATGGGTTTCATGAATCACCATATCCAGAGATTCGTCGACAAAGCTTGTTGCCAGATAATCTTCAGTGTGTGAAAAGCATCAAGCTTCCATGCGATGGATGGCTTTTACAAACCCAACATGCGGCGATGTGGTTCATGCCAACAACAAATATGCACAACTTGATTCATACTGATATCTAGGCTGAGCCATGTATTCTGCTGTTGTAGCATGACCCTCTTTCGTTGGATATTATGTATTGTTCTTAGTTTGAAGCACTCCTCTGGTTTGAAGGATGGATACCTTTTTGGGATCAAGTGCATCCTAACTCACCTACGCAGGATGTACTGATAATGATGATGGAGATGATGTGCAGTATATATATATAGGACAACACTATATATAGGCGCCTATATATATAGGACAACACTATTCTAATCCTCGGATTAGAATAACTATTTGGATCACAACTCCCTTATATAGGCGCCGACTGGACCCTCCCGAACTCCTGACAGCGAAAAAAGCACCCACCACCCCGACCTTCCCTGCCCAACCTCCCCACGCCCGCAACAAATCCCGAAGCCGCCGCTGCGGTTCCCCGGCCCTTGCACCCACTGCCTCGGGAACTAGCCGCCATGCCGCTCCCACCCTAGGTACGACATCCAGCACCCGCCCCAAGATACTGGCGGCCCCGAACCTACCTCTTCATCTAACTCTGCCGCCAAGATGCTCCCTGCCCGTCGGAGCCCCGCTGCCGTGGCCCAACCTCCTGCCCGCCGTCGCGGCTGAGCCTCCACTCCACCGATTTGCATGCGAATCCTGCATCGCCTAGTGATGCAGCGCCGAAGAAGGTTACCAACAGGGGAGGTCCACAGCGAGGTGGCAGAGAAGTTCGCCCAAGGGTGAGCGGCAGCTGGGATCTCACCCGCGCGATTCCACCGACACCCGGGGCGCCGCCTCTCGGCTCCTAGTGTGTGATGACCCACAAGTATAGGGGATCTATCGTGGTCCTTTCGATAAGTAAGAGTGTAAAACCCAATGAGGAGCAGAAGGAAATGATAAGCGGTTTCTAGTAAGGTATTCTCTGCAAGTACTGAAATAAGTGGTAACAGATAGTTTTGTGATAGGATAATTTGTAACGAGCAACAAGTAACAAAAGTAAACAAAGTGCGGCAAGGTGGCCCAATCCTTTTTATAGCAAAGGACAAGCCTGGACAAACTCTTATATAGAGAAAAACGCTCTCGAGGACACATGGGAATATCGTCAAGCTAGTTTTCATCATGCTCATATGATCCGCGTTCGGTACTATTATAGTTTGGTATGTGGGTGGACCGGTGCTTGGGTACTGCCCTTACTTGGACAAGCATCACACTTATGATTAACCTCTATTGCAAGCATCCGCAACTACAACAAAAGTATTAAGGTAAACCTAACCATAGCATGAAACATATGGATCCAAATTAGCCCCTTATGAAGCAACGCATAAACTAGGGTTTAAGCTTCTGTCACTCTAGCAACCCATCATCTACTTATTACTCCCCAATGCCTTCCTCTGGGCCCAAACAATGGTGAAGTGTCATGTAGTCGACGTTCACATAAAACCACTAGAGGAGAGACAACATACATCTCATCAAAATATCGAACGAATACCAAATTCACAGGACTACTAATAGCAAGACTTCTCCCATGTCCTCAGGAACAAAAGTAACTACTCATAAAGCATAAACATGTTCATAATCAGAGGGGTATTAATATGCATATAGGATCTGAACATATGATCTTCCACCAATTAAACCAACTAGCATCAACTAAAAGGAGTAATTAACACTACTAGCAACCTACTAGCACCAATCCCGGACTAGGAGACAAGAATTGGATACAAGAGATGAACTAGGGTTTTGAGAGGTGATGGTGCTGATGAAGATGTTGATGGAGATTGCCCTCTCCCGATGAGAGGAGCGTTGGTGATGGCGATAGCGATGATTTCCCCCTCCGGGAGGGGAGTTTCCCCAGCAGAACAGCTCCGCCAGAGCCCTAGATTGGTTCCGCCAAGGTTTCGCCTCGTGGCGGCGGAGTTTCGTCCGAGAAGATGGCTTGTCACTTTTTCCATCGAAAGACTTCATATAGCAGAAGATGGCCATTGGAGGGCCACCAGGGGGCCCACGAGGTAGGGGGCGCGCCCAGGGGGTAGGGCGCGCCCCCACCCTCGTGGGTAGGGTGTGGCCCCCTGGTGAATCTCTTCCGCTGAGTATTTTTTATATATTCTGAAAATGTCTTCCATGAAGTTTCAGGACTTTTGGAGCTGTGTAGAATAGGTCTCTAATATTTGCTCCTTTTCTAGCCCAGAATCCCAGCTGCCGGTATTCTCCCTCTTCATGTAAACCTTGTAAAATAAGAGAGATTAGGCATAAGTATTGTGACATAATGTGTAATAACAGCCCATAATGCAATAACTATCGACATAAAAGCATGATGCAACGGTATTCTCCCTCTTCATGTAAACCTTGTAAAATAAGCAAAAGCCGAAATCAAAAAATATGTCCACATGTTTAGAGATAGATGTGTCGATAAAAAAATAAAATACGGACATGAGGGCATCACGATCATTCTTAAAACAACAACTTACATAATTCTTGTCATATAATTTCTTATGCTAGAGTAATAATTCAATCACAATTTCAAGTATGAATAGTAAACTTCATTGAAAACTAACAAACTATAATCTCAGTCATTGGAGCAATTGCAATTTATCATAACATAGGAAAGAGTCAATATATAAGAGCTTTTCAGCAAGTCCACATACTCAACTATCATATAGTCTTTCACAATTGCTGACACTCACGCAATACTTATGGGTATGGAGTTTTAATCGGACACAGAGAAAGATAGAGGCTTATAGATTTTGCCTCCCAACGTTTTACCTCAAGGGTAATGTCAACAGTAATAGTTCATGAAAACTCACATCCAATTAGCCATATATACTAGGATCTTTCCAACATTCTATGCTTGCCAAAGGATAAAATGTAAAAAGGAAGGGTGAAGATCACCATGACTCTTATGCAATGTAGGAGATAAAAGTAAAAGATAAGCCCTTCGCAGAGGGAAGCAGAGGTTGTCATGCACTTTTATGGTTGGATGCACAAAATCTTAATGCGAAGGAACGTCACTTTATATTGCCACTTGTGATATGGACCTTTATTATGCAGTTTGTCGCTTTTATTTCTTCCATATCACACGATCATATAAAGTTTATTTTCTCCCACACTAATAAGTCATACATATTTAGAGAACATTTTTTATTGCTTGCACCGATGACAACTTACTTAGAGGATCTTACTCAATCCATAGGTAGGTATGGTGGACTCTGATGGCAAAATTGGTTAAAGGGTATTTGGCAGCACAAGTAGTATCTCTACTTGGTGCGATGAATTTGGCTAGCATGAGGGGGATAGGCAAGCTCAACCATGTTGGATGATCCATGACAATATAAATTATCTCAGATGTAAGAAAACATAACCCATTACGTTGTCTTCCTTGTCCAACGTCAACTCTTTTAGCATGTCATATTTTAATGAGTGTTCACAATCATAAAAGATGTCCAAGATAGTATATCTATATGTGAAGACCTCTCTTTCTTTATTACTTCCTATTAATTGCAATGATGACCAAAACTATGTTTATCAACCCTCAACAACTTTTATTCATCATACTTTTTCTATGTGAGCTCATTACTCTCCATAAGACTCACATGATCTCTTTGTTTCGTTTTATTTCTTTCTCTTTTCTTTTATTCACTTAAAATCATGGGAAAACAATCAAGCCCTTGACTCAACACTAATCTTTATTATATAGCTCACGGACTCAAATACATAGAAGAATTATAAAGCAAAACTCACGACTAGATCATACTAAGAACTTTTATTCTACTAGATCAAGATATTACCAAAAGGATCGAACTAAGAAAAACGGTAAAGATAAAAGTGATGGTGATACGATACCGGGACACTCCCCCAAGCTTGGCAGTTGCCAAGGGGAGTGCCCCATACCAGATACTCAATTCTTCTTTGTTGGTGGAGACGGTGGTGATTTACTTGATGGCGTAGGCTTGTCGTCCTTCTTCCAAGGCATAGGCTCCCCATCATAGAAGGATGACCGAGCCTCCTGGAACCTCAAATCTGCAGCAAAACTCACCCTCTTGAATCTATATTCATACTCACAGTTTTGATTTTGTAGGTCATAGATCTGGGCTTGGAGGTGCTCGTTTTTCTCATGAAGCTTGAAGATTGCCTCCCCAATGTCCTTGACGTCTAGCTTGTGGTTGTTGGTGAACTCCGTGATCATGATGTGATTCGAATCGAATCCACGCTCCACCATCTCCTGACACTTGAAAACTTCTTGCTCCAATGCCTCGAGCCTTGCCTCCGTGCTTCCGGTATTCCTTGGTCCCTCAACATCGCGGATGTGCAACAACCCCTCACGCATCTCAATGGTTTGAGGGTGTTGCAGCACTTCTGTGAGGTAGGGGTTGATGAACTTCTCGAAGAACTAGTCCCTGGGGCCGCTTGAAGACGACATGACGACCTGGATCTGTCAGAAAAACAACACGAAACAAAAACAGGAGATTTTTGCATGATACGGGAGTCAAAACCCCCGGGAGATTATATAATGAATTTTTACCGACCAAAATACGTGTCGTGTACGAAAAATGAGTCCGGAGAGCACACGAGGTGCCCACGAGGTAGGGGGCGCGCCCAGTAGGGTAGGGCGCGCCCTCCACCCTCGTGGAGCCCTCGTGTCCTTCCTAGACTGCTTCTTATTTTTCTATTTTTCTAAATATTCCAAAACGGAGAAATATTGCCTTAAAAACTGTTTTGGAGTCGGTTTACTTACCTTGCCACATACCTATTCCTTTTCGGAGTCTGAAACGTTCCGGAAAGTGTCCCTTATGTATTCCTCCGGGGTTACGGTTTCAATAACATTGGTTTCAACATTTTTGGGATTACCTGAGATATAATGTTTGATTCTTTGACCGTTCACCACCTTCGGATTTGTGCCTTCGAAGTTGTTGATTTTTATGGCATCGGAATGATAGACCTCCTCGATAACGTAAGGACCTTCCCATTTAGAGAGAAGTTTTCCTGCAAAAAATCTTAAACGAGAGTTGTATAGCAATACATAATCACCTACATTAAACTCACGCTTTTGCATCCTTTTGTCATGCCATCTTTTAACTTTTTCTTTAAACAACTTGGCATTTTCATAGGCTTGGGTTCTCCATTCATCGAGTGAGCTAATATCAAATAACCTCTTCTCACCGGCAAGTTTAAAATCATAATTGAGCTCTTTAATAGCCCAATATGCCTTGTGTTCTAGTTCGAGAGGTAAGTGACATGCTTTTCCATAAACCATTTTATACGGAGACATACCCATAGGATTTTTATATGCAGTTCTATAGGCCCATAATGCATCATCAAGTTTCTTGGACCAATTTTTTCTAGATCTATTAACAGTCTTTTGCAAAATTAATTTGAGCTCTCTATTACTCAATTCTACTTGACCACTAGACTGAGGATGATAAGGAGATGCAATTATATGATTAACATCATATTTAGCAGGCATTTTACGGAAAGCACCATGAATGAAATGTGAACCACCACCAGTCATTAAATATCTAGGGACTCCAAATCTTGGAAAAATAACTTCTTTAAGCATTTTAATATAAGCGTTATGATCAGCACTACTAGTTGGAATAGCTTCTACCCACTTAGTAACGTAATGAACAGCAACTAAAATATGTGTATATCCATTAGAGGAAGCAAAGGGTCCCATATAGTCAAAGCCCCAAACATCAAATGGTTCAATAACGAGTGAATAGTTCATAGGCATTTCTTGATGTCTACTAATATTACCAATTCTTTGACATTCATCACAAGATAAGACAAACTTAAGGGCATCCTTGAAGAGAGTAGGCCAATAAAAACCAGATTGCAATACCTTATGTGCAGTTCTATCTCCAGCATGGTGTCCTCCATAAGCTTCAGAGTGACACTTGCGTAGGATCTATTCCTGTTCATGCTCAGGTACACAATGTCTAACAACACCATCTACTCCTTCTTTATAAATATGTGTGTCATCCCAAAAGTAATGCCCCAAATCATAGAAGAACTTCTTCGTTTGCTGGTATGTGAAACTAGGTGGTATAAACTTAGCAACAATGTAATTAGCATAATCAGCATACCATGGAGCAGTATGAGAAGCATTTATGACATTTAGTTGCTCATCAGGAAAGCTATCATCAATAGGAAGTGGGTCATCAAGCACATTTTCTAACCTAGACAAGTTGTCTGCAACGGGGTTCTCAGCTCCCTTTCTATCAACAATATGCAGATCAAATTCTTGTAGTAAGAGAACCCATCTAATAAGTCTAGGTTTAGCATCTTTCTTTTCCATAAGATATTTAATAGCAGCATGATCAGTGTGAATAGTTACTTTAGAATCAACAATATAAGGTCTGAACTTATCACACGCAAATACAACTACTAAGAATTCTTTTTCAGTGGTAACATAATTTCTTTGAGCATTGTCTAGGGTTTTACTAGCATATTCAATAACATTTAATTTTTTATCAACTCTTTGTCCTAGAACAGCACCTACAGCATAATCACTAGCATCACACATAATTTCAAAGGGTAAATTCCAATCAGGTGGCTGAACAATAGGTGCAGAGATTAATGCTTTCTTAAGTATTTCAAATGCTTCTACACAATCATCATAAAAAACAAATGGTATATCTTTTTGTAATAAATTAGTCAGAGGCCGAGAAATTTTTGAGAAGTCCTTAATGAACCTCCTATAAAATCCGGCGTGACCAAGGAAATTTCTTATACCTTTGATGTCCTTGGGACATGGCATCTTTTCAATAGCATCAACCTTGGCTTTATCAACCTCAAACCTCTTTCAGAAACATTATGCCTCAGGACAATACCTTCATTAACCATAAAGTGGCACTTTTCCCAATTCAAGACAAGATTAGTTTCTTCACATCTCTGCAAAACTCGATCAAGATTGCTCAAGCAATCATCAAAAGAAGATCCATAGACAGAGAAATCGTCCATGAAAACCTCACAAATCTTTTCACAAAAGTCAGAGAATATAGCCATCATGCATCTTTGAAAGGTAGCAGGTGCATTACATAAACCAAAAGGCATACGTCTATAAGAAAAGGTACCAAAAGGGCATGTAAAAGTAGTCTTTGATTGATCTTTGGCTGACACAGGTATTTGAGAGAAACCAGAATAACCATCTAGAAAGCAAAAATGTGTATGTTTGGATAATCTTTCTAGCATTTGATCGATAAAAGGTAAGGGGTAATGATCCTTTTTAGTAGCCTTATTTAATTTGCGGAAACCAATTACCATACTATAACCTGTAATAATTCTTTGAGGAATCAATTCATCTTTATTATTAGGAACAATAGTAATACCTCCCTTCTTAGGGACACAATGGACAGGACTTACCCATTGACTATCAGCAACATGATAGATTATACCTGCCTCAAGGAGCTTTAGTATTTCCTTTCTTACCACTTCTTTCATTTTAGGATTCAGCTGTCGTTGATGATCACGAACTGGTTTAACATCTTCTTCCAAATTAATTTTATGTTGACATAGAGTGGGACTAATGCCCTTAAGATCATCAAGAGTATACCCAATAGCAGCACAGTGCTTCTTCAGTGTTTTCAATAATCTCTCTTCCTCATGCTCTGAAAGGTTAGCACTAATAATAACATGATATATCTTTTTCTCATCAAGATAAGCATATTTAAGAGTATCAGGTAACGGTTTAAGCTGAAACACGGGATCACCCTTGGGTGGAGGAGGATCCCCTAGGATTTCAACATGCAAATTGTGTTTCAGAATAGGTTCCTGTTTAAAGAATACTTCATCTATTTCCCTTCTTTCATTCATAAACATATCATTTTCATGGTCTAGCAAATATTGTTCTAAAGGATCACTATGAGGTACGACGATAGAAGCAAGACCAATAATTTCATCCTTACTAGGTAATTCTTCTTCACGGTGTTGTCTACTAAATTTAGAAAAATTAAATTCATGAGACATATCATCTAAACTGATAGTAACAACATCCCTTTTGCAATCTATGGTAGCATTAACAGTGTTCAGGAAGGGTCTACCAAATATAATGGGACAAAAGCTATCTTATGGGGAACCAAGAACAAGAAAATCAGCAGGATATTTAGTTTTCCCACACAAGACTTCAACATCTCTAACAATTCCCATTGGTGAAATGGTATCTCTATTGGCAAGTTTAATTGTGACATCAATATCTTCTAACTCAACAGGTGCAATATCATGCATAATTTCTCTATAAGGCTAATAGGTATTGCACTAGCACTGGCACGCATATCACATAAGCCATGATAACAATGATCTCCTATTTTAACAGAAATAACAGGCATGCCTACCACACATCTAGGTTTATCTTTAGCACAAGGTTTAGCAATTCTAGCAGTTTCATCACAGAAATAAATAACATGCCCATCAATATTATCAGACAAGAGATCTTTAATAATAGCAATATTAGGTTCAACTTTAACTTGCTCAGGAGGTGTATATTGTTTAATATTGCTTTTACGAACCACAGTTGAAGCTTTAGCATGATCCTTTATCATAACAGGAAAAGGTGGTTTCTCAACATATGCAGTAGGAACAATAGGATCATTATAAGTGACAATCTTTTCTTCAACTTTAATAGGTGCAACTACTTTTACTTCTATGGGAGGATGATATTTAAACCACTTCTCCTTGGGGAGATCAACATAAGTAGCAAAAGATTCACAGAAAGAAGCTACTATCTCAGAGTTAAGTCCATATTTAGTGCTAAATTTACAGAAAACATCGGTATCCATAAAAGATTTAACACAATCAAACTTAGGTGTCATACCTGACTCCTTACCTTCGTCGAGGTCCCAATCGTCAGAGTTGCGTTTTATTCTTTCCAATAAATCCCATTTGAATTCAATAGTCTTCATCATAAAAGAGCCAGCACAAGAAGTATCGAGCATGGTGTGATTGTTATCAGAAAGCCGAGCATATAAATTTTGAATAATCATTTCTCTTGAGAGCTCATGATTGGGGCATGAATAAACATTGATTTAAGCCTCCCCCAAGCTTGAGCGATGCTTTCTCCTTCACGAGGCCAAATATATATAATTGCGATCACGATGAACAAGATGCATAGGATAAAACTTCTGATGAAATTTATCATCACATAGCCTATACCATGTCGATGCATCTCCCTTCAAATATAAAGGGAAGACCTTCTTCTTAACAACATCTCCGGGTACACCTGCAAGCTTAAATAATCCACAAACTTCATCCACATATATTAGATGCTCATCAGGATTTTTTGTTCCATCTCCTAAAAAGGGATTAGCTAGTAGTTTTTCTATCATACCCGAAGGAATTTCAAAGCAGACATTTTCATTTTCATTTTTGTTTTCAGTAGGTTCAGTAGGTTGAGGAGCAACTCTTTGCTCTACAGGTCAGGGTGAAGATACCCCGAACAAGCCCCTCGGAGGATTACTTTCCATAGTAACAAGTGACAGTAAATTTCAGCACACTATATAAATTTTTCCTTACCAAATTCCACCTACCAAAGGCGCTTCACTCCCCGGCAATGGTGCCAGAAAAGAGTCTTGATGACCCACAAGTATAGGGGATCTATCATAGTCCTTTCGATAAGTAAAAGTGTCGAACCCAACAAGGAGCAGAAGGAAATGATAAGCGGTTTCCAGCAAGGTATTGTCTGCAAGTACTGAAATAAGTGGTAACATATAGTTTTGTGATAGGATAATTTGTAACGAGCAACAAGTAACAAAAGTAAATAAAGTGCAACAAGGTGGCCCAATCCTTTTTGTAGCAAAGGACAAGCCTGGACAAACTCTTATATAAAGAAAAGCGCTCCCGAGGACACATGGGAATATCGTCAAGCTAGTTTTCATCACGCTCATATGATTCGCGTTTGGTACTTTGATAGTTTGGTATGTGGGTGGACCGGTGCTTGGGTACTGCCCATACTTGGACAAGCATCCCACTTATGATTAACCTCTATTGCAAGCATCCGCAACTACAACAAAAGTATTAAGGTAAACCTAACCATAGCATGAAACATATGGATCCAAATCAGCCCCTTACGAAGCAACGCATAAACTAGGGTTTAAGCTTCTGTCACTCTAGCAACCCATCATCTACTTATTACTCCCCAATGCCTTCCTCTAGGCCCAAACAATGGTGAAGTGTCATGTAGTCGACGTTCACATAACACCACTAGAGGAGAGACAACATACATCTCATCAAAATATCGAACGAATACCAAATTCACAGGACTACTAATAGCAAGACTTCTCCCATGTCCTCAGGAACAAAAGTAACTACTCACAAAGCATAAACATGTTCATAATCAGAGGGGTATTAATATGCATATAGGATCGGAACATATGATCTTCCACCAATTAAACCAACTAGCATCAACTACAAGGAGTAATTAACACTACTAGCAACCTACTAGCACCAATCCCGGACTAGGAGACAAGAATTGGATACAAGAGATGAACTAGGGTTTTGAGAGGAGATGGTGCTGATGAAGATGTTGATGGAGAATGCCCTCTCCCAATGAGAGGAGCGTTGGTGATCGCGATGGCGATGATTTCCCCCTCCGGGAGGGGTGTTTCCCCAGTAGAACAGCTCCGCCAGAGCCCTAGATTGGTTCCGCCAAGGTTCCTCCTCGTGGCGGCGAAGTTTCATCTGAGAAGATGGATTGCCATTTTTTCCCATCGAAAGACTTCATATAGCAGAAGATGGCCACCGGAGTGCCACCAGGGGGCCCACGAGGTAGGGGGGCGCGCCCAGGGGGTAGGGCGCGCCCCCACCCTTGTGGGCAGGGTGTGCCCCCTGGTGAATCTCTTCCACTGAGTATTTTTTATATATTCTGAAATCGTCTTCCGTGAAGTTTTAGTACTTTTGGAGCTGTGCAGAATAGGTCTCTAATATTTGCTCCTTTTCCAGCCCAGAATCCCAACTGCCGGTATTCTCCCTCTTCATGTAAACCTTGTAAAATAAGAGAGAATAGGCATAAGTATTGTGACATAATGTGTAATAACAGCCCATAATGCAATAAATATCGATATAAAAGCATGATGCAAAATGGACGTATCAGTGTGCCACCGTCCCAGCCACCTGCCCGTGTCGTTAGTTCCCCGTGCTCTGTCAGCCCCTGGCCACCTACAGATCGAACCTTGGCCACTAGCACGCAGTCCGCGCGGGTATGTACTGGCTCTCCCGTGAGTTTCGCCCCCATGCTCTGCTCCAATCCATTCTTTCTACCGCTACATCAGAGATCCAATTATGTAATCAATGTGAGTTCAAAAGTGCATGAACTGAAGAAATACACTCCAGGTTTCATAAAAAGGCAGTGGTGAGCTCCTGCACAGCCGGCGTCCGGTGAGTGGATCTTTGCCTGCGTCCCCTCATGTCCTGATGCATCATCGTTGGCACCGAGGTAGCCTGCCTCGCTGGTCAAGTTAGCCCATGTCTAATTCTCCTGGTAGAAATTCGTCTACCCTGTACTTGTCCGTAAACAAAACCAAAGGCTTGCTGCTTCCTCAATTCTTGTGTCCATCATTCCTGCTGCTCCTAGAGAATTTGTACTACAGATTGCCTCGCCCCTATGACACAATCTCTTATCCATGCTTTTTCCACTAACAAGTGCTGCTAGAGCTGGCCGTATGGGCACACCAAACTAAAAAAAAGTGGTGAGTGGAAGAGGAGTGGCTTGATTGCGAATGCATAAGAGATACGTGCTTGTGAGAGGATAGTGTACTACTGTAGAAAACACCATTTGTGGTGGAAAAGAGAGCACGTGTAATACTCTAGCAAGAAAGGACACGTGTTCTACTCCAAGAAAAAACAATTTATTTTTTGAAGCTATTCTTGCTTGGATTTAGACATTTATCTTGTGTAGTTATGTTCTCTTTGTGTGTTTATTAAGTCACAAACATTTCAGGGGGAGAAGTATGATTTTCTTATTTTCTAAAAAGGTAAGTTCACGTTCACAAAAAGATTGAAGAAAACATACCTCCCGTTCCCTCCTGTAGGAGGATCCGCCCTGGGAGTTCTTTCGGTAGCAGTTCAATATTGCTCCATTTGGCAATTGGTGTTCTGTTGTTTTGGCACTTCTGTTAACAAAGATAGAAGATGCCCATTGTCTAGCACTTTCTGTTCGGTAGATGATGTTCATGCATAAAAAATGCAAGACAATCTACAAGTAATTGTTTTAAATGTGTTTACTCTTTTGAATGTTTTAAATAGATTGTGAGCAACAGTTGGATAGTTTCTGTAAGAAGTTGTGTGTATTTATTTCTGACAATTCGTTGTGTTTATTAGAAAGACGGAAGTTCAACATGTGAAACTTGCACAATTCATTGTATATGAAAAAAGAAATAAACAACATAAAGATCACCATAAAAAAGATGGATCTTTTCACACTGCAAAAAAAGAACATCTCACAGTACAAAATCAGTGTTTGTTTCTCTTTTCCAAAATAGGAATAAAAGTAACATGTCGGAGCTATTTTTCCTTATGTCTCCGCAAAATCAGTGTTCGTCTCCCTGATGCGCTCCACCACGCACGACCCCCATCTTGCCTCCCCAATAGAACCAAGAAATATGAATTCAAAAAATAGAGCAATTTCAGTGTATATAAAAAACTAATATTTCTTCTCATTACTAAAGAATGAATGGAAGAAGTTCATATTAAAATAACAGAACAGGTAAAAAAGTTTAGAAAAAATGATTTTCCATGTTTTCATGTTAAAAATGATGTTATTCTCTATTCTCTAGAAGTTGAAATTTAAATAACAAACTGGTTCAATATTTATTACAAAACAAGGATTTTTCCGTCACTAAAAATATAAACCAAGAAGTTAAAAATTAGAAAAAGAGAGCAGTACAATATTTATAAAAAATAGATTTTCCTTGGTACTAAAACAATAACATCAGGAAGTTCAAATTAAAATAATGAAGTAGTTCGTTGTACATTGAAAACTGGAATTCTTTCCGTTTCTAGGAAAATAAAAGTATGAAGTTCAATGTAAAAAAAATGCTTAAAAATTATTTAGAAACATATTTTTCCAAAGAATAATACTAAGAAGTTCAAATTAAAATAATAAAGAAGTCTGAGGATTAGAGAAAATTCAGATTTTTCTCATTACTAAAGAATAAAACAAAGAAGTTTAAATTTTAAAAAAAAGAACAGCTAAATTAGTTAAAAAAATAGATTTTCACTGTTTCCAAAAAATCTAAAATAACAAAGTGGTTCGGTGTTCATTAAAAAACTAGGATTTTACCGTTATTAAAATACTCAGATATCCCTTAATATTAAAAAATCAACCATGAAGTTTAAATTGAAAGAAACAATGAAAGTTGATGTTTATTTAAAAATAAAAACAATTCTTTAATTGAAAATAAAATGTGAAGTTCAAATAAAAATAACACATAAGTTCAAATTATATTAAACCCTAGGATTCACAAGTTCACAAAAACGTCATTTTTAGCGTTTTTAAAAAACTCAAATTTTTCTTGTTACTAAAGAATAAAACCAAGATATTCAAATTAAAATAACGGAGCAGCTCGATGTCCAGAAAAACCTCATATTCTTCATTACTAGGAAAAAAGTATTTTAATTCAATTCAAATAAAGTTATTCGATGCTTTCTTAGAAAAGTCGATTTTTCTTCAATAAAAATAGAAATAAGAAGTTCAAATTAAAATAACAGAAAAGTACAGAGTTTATAAAATACATAGATTTACATGTTAAAAAAATCAATACCATTTTTGGGATTAAAATAACAAGTTTCGACAGGTATATCATTTGTGTAATTCCGTCGAATAGGGTGAGGAACAACAAACAGAAATACGCGACTGAAGTTTAAGGTGAAAACCACGAGCAGTTCAACTACTACACGGAATGCATTTTAGGTGATATTAAAAACAGTACTCCCTCCGTCCGAAAATAGTTGTCATCAAATTGGATGAAAAGGGATGTATCTAGAACTAAAATACGTCTAAATACATTTCCTTTTATCCATTTTGATGACAAGTATTTCCGGACGGAGGGAGTACAAAACTAAAAGCATGAAAGGTTTTTTACAAGAAGTTCAGGTCCTCCCCCCTGCGTGGTTCAAAATTTCTAGTTTGAGACTCCGAATTTGAATCTAATGTCTACATGAAAAAGTTGCTCCTATTCATAAGATTTCCAACAATATATTATATGCCACATTGAGATATAAGGTTTAAAAGTTTCATGTACACCAATTAAAACACGTTTTGATGTATTCAACAAATTGTTTTGAACCTTCACAAGTATGAAAATGTGATCAACACGGGAAAGTTGCGAGTTTTCACCAGCTTTCCATCGATATACCATTTGCTCAATTTTGGTAAGTGGTTGTGGAGTTATGCGTAAAAAACAACGCATGAAAAACAGAGTGAAGTTCAAACAAAATGCTCCAGAAGTTCAACCTCTTCACGCAGTACATTTTCGAAGACTCTGTTTTTGCAATGAAGGTAGAGCGCATGATCTAAGAAGTTCTAATTGAAAACTACCAGAAATTCACGTACTACACGATGTGCATTTTGTATTAAAAAATCATGAAAAAGCAAAGGCTAAAAATTTTGTTGCTAGAAGTTCAAGTGCTCGGCCCGAGAAAGTTCAAAAATTCTTGTGAGAGAGGTTGAACAAAAGTACATGACCGAAGTTCAAGGTGAAAATACCGGAAGTTCAACTACTACACGGAATGCCTTTTAGATAAAAATATAAGAATAGAAAACTAAAAGCTTCAAAGGTGTTTTGCAGCAAGTTCACGTGCTCCTCCCGTTGAAGTTCAAGATCTCTAGTGCGAGACGTCCAACCTTCAATTACATGTAAAAAACTGGCAAAAAACGACGTTGTTTTAGCCATTTTGAAAACTGCTTTCAAACAACAACAAAATTTGTAACATCTGTCTGCATGAAAAAGATGCTCCTATTCATAAGCTTTCCAATAGTATATTATATGCTATTCCTATGAGCGGTTTAAAATTTGCATGTATACCATTTAAAACATGTTTTTATACATTCGAAAAATTATTTTGAACTGTCACAAGCATGAAAACTGATCAACGCGGGAAAGTTGCGTGTTTTCAACAACTTTCCATCAGTATATGATTTGCTCAATTCCGGTAAGTGGTTTGGGAGTTACTGGCAAAAAACAATACACCCAAAATAGAGTGAAGTTGAAACAGACATGCCCGAGAAGTTGAACTACTTCACGCAGTGTATTTCCATTCGCGATGAAGGCAAAAATCATGTCTCGTTATTGTCTAATTTACTTCAAAACAGTAAGAATGTCATTTGTGTAAGTTCAAGTCCTCCGTCGGAGAAAGTTAAAAAAATTATTGTGAGAGTGGTTTATACAAAAGGAATATCATTTGTGTAACACTAACGAATTGATGAGAAAATTAAAAACGAAAATACGTCACAAAAGTTCAACATGAAAATAACAGGAAGTTCAAATACTATAGTGAATGAATTTCAGATGAAAAACTTTTAAAATCATCGTGAGTATGAAAAAACGATCAACACGGGAAAGTTGCGTGTTTACAACAGCTTTCCAGTGGTATATCACTTGCTCAATTCCGGTGAGTGGATGGGGAGCTACGAGAAAAAAACATACTTGAAAAATAGAGTGAAATTCAAGTAAACATGCCGAAAAGTTCAAGTTCTTCACGCGGTGCATTTTTGAAGAATCTGTTTCGCGATAAAGGCGGAATGAATGATCCCGCCGTTTTCAAATTACTTGAAAATGGCTAGGAATCAGAGAAAACCATCAACACTTAAAAATTTCACATTTTCCGTAGCATTTCAACGGTATATTATTTGCCCCATTCCGATAAAAGTTGTAAAAATTACAGCGAAAATACATCTTTAGCGATTTTCAAAATTGACATAAAACCATAATGAATTGGGAGAAATAATATATACCAATAAGTTCCGTATTTCCTCAAGCTTTCCAATGCCATATCATTTGCTGCATTCAGATGTGAGGTCAAAAAATTAGCTCGAAAATACGAACTTGGTGGAACTTGTACCATTTTCTAAATTACTTTTAAACCCTTCAAAATTAGAAAAATCTTTCAACAAGAGAAAGTAGCGCATTTTCATAAGCTTTCCAATGCCATATAATTTGCCTCAATTGGATTAGCCGTTTAGAAATGACATTGAAAATACAAACTCGGTTGTGCGGTTTGCAAAATTTTACGATTTTCCAAATTACTCTTTAACCATAGGGAATTAGAGAAAACTTTTAACATGTGAAAGGAGCAGTTTTACAGCAGCTTTCCAATGCCATATTATTTTCCTCATTCCGATAAACGGTTTAGAAATGCGATCGAAAATATGATTGACGTTTTTTGTATGAAGAAAAAACGGTTTTCAAATCTGCTCTTGAACCGCTTACATTTTGCCAGAAATTTAACTTGGGTCATGATACTCGTGTTTATAGCTTTCCAACGGTATATCGGAAGCCTCATTTGGGCAATATTGACGGAAGTTCAACCTAGCGCTCGGAGAAGTTCAGGTCGAACAACTCAGGCAGTAAAATTGCAAAAAACGCAATTCCATCACGACCCGAGAGCAAAATCTGCCAACGAGCGAGATTCCTATTTAAAATGGGTATTTGGTTGCTAAAAACATTTTTAGATTACACTAACATCTTATAGAACACGACTAACCAGCATAATTTTCGCGGGGAGACACGGTTGTGAAGATAGCCCGAAGGTCGGGTTCCTACAGAGGGAAGTTCAGGCATGTAACTCAGGAAGTTCATGTCGTGATCAGAATAATATTCTAATTCTGTGATCAAAATAGTGTTATATATATATCAATTAGGCTTCAAGTGTGTACTTGTTAGTTAAATCTATGGTTAAAATGTGACACTAAATACAACTAGTAAGTAGTACAGTAGCAGTACTAGGATACGCCGGTCAAATTATTCATCATGTCCACACATTGAATTGACGTGACAACACGCTGCGCGTGAGATGACACAAGAATCGCGGCGGCGTGTTCGGGTATTCTGGACTTCAGATTTGGAGTACCACTTATCTGTCGAAATTTTTCATCATTCACTTAAAACAGTCGATTGATCATACATTGAGTACCATATAACTGGAATTAACCGATGCAAGTCGAATAAGGATTGGCCGGTGCTGCCGGCTAGCGTCAAGTTTGATCCCACGGATCAGGAGCTGATCGAGCACCTTGAGGGCAAAGTGAGTGCTAACAGCGAGATCTCACCCTCTCATCGATTTGTTCATAACAACCATCGACAGCGAGCACCGCATATGCTACACCCATCCTGAGAAACTTCCAGGTAAGACACCAATCGGCCGTCTACTTGCACAAACATATTCGTTTGTTTATAGCTCTATTTTTCTTTTTAGATGCAGACCTGGTGAAGCAGTTACAATTTGATAGTTAATAAAAAGTGAAACAAGTGACTACAACATGCCAAAGCTCTTATTAAAATTTCAACTACATACACTAAAACATGTATTTGACAATACTGCAGGTATCACACTGAGTGCCCTAAGCAAGCATTTCTTCCAGCGCAATTCCAAGGCATTCAGAAGGGGCACGTGGACGTGTCGCAAGATATAGTCGGAGTGCGGCATGCACGCGATGTGGCACAACACCGGCAATATCTTGCCGGTGATGGTCAACTGCCGGCAGACGGGCAGCAAAAAGGTTCTGGTGCTGCACAACAACAAGAACTTTGACCAGCAGAGGACCAACTGGGTGATGCACCAGTACCACCTCGGGGACCTGGAGCAAGAGAAGGAGCGGGAGCTGGTCCTCTGCAATATTTTCTACCAGACGAACACTAAGGCCAGGAGTAAAAAGATTATAAGTTAGTTTGGTATTGGTACTTGTACTACCATGTCGTCCGCAAGTTGGTATTGTTGTTAACGATCTTTTGGTATGAACTTGGCATTTGCTTCCAACCATCATGCCGAGGGTCGACGTGGATATAAAGCTGAATCATTTGTTTCGAAACGAATTTTTAGGCACCTGATTTTTATTTGATGGGTAGCATAAGCACCTGTCGTTCAAATTCCTAGTTCTCCAAATTTTTTGAAAGAAGTACATGCACTTATTATCACGAGGAAAAAACAATATCCCTGGTGCATCCCAGTTATCAGTCTGTACTTGCAGAATTCTCTCGTTTATTGAGCACATATATTGTTTTTTCAGGTCGAGCAAGTTTCAACTAGGCTGTAGACTGCCCAGGCTTGGTTTTGTTTTTAACAGGCCCAACCCATGACGACAACGGGGCACAAAGATCCAGCAGGTATCTACTGGCCTCTGTCCCGTCAGCGTTAGTTATATTTTGTCTTACAACATTCGCAGGCAGTTTTTTTACTGAATCAAACACACAGCCTAGTTCTATTTTCCTCTTGAAACGCATGTCCTACATCCGTTTTCTAATCTCTACCTATAGTTTTACTAGTTCATATACACATATCATTATATTGAAAATACATAAAATTCCCTTTTCATATTTACATCCTTATTTTTGTTGTTGTTTTCTCTCCCAGCGCTGATTTTTTTACCACTGGTTTTCCCTTAAACCAACTCAATTGTCCCACATCTTATTTGCTTACAAAAACAAAACGATTTTTTTTGGCAAATCAATCAGTTCTTAAAAAAATGTTTATCATTTTGGGATTACAAAAGTTCGGACTCCACCGAAATATGCAAAATAAGGTTGGACTTTTTGATCGTGGTCCTGGGTAGAAAATGGGTTGTAATAAATTACATAAGAATTAGCGAATGGGCTGCAAATTATTAAAAAATAGCAAATGGGCTCTATGTTGTCTGCCACATCTTTGGAGGCTGACTTGTGGGCCTACTTAGTTCATGCGTACACAAGGTTTCTCAAAAAAGAAACATAGTCAACAATCAACTCTACCAGCGTCAGACTGTTAGATGTCAATCTAACGGCAATCGTGCTTCTTCAGTCTCTGATCTTCCTGCCCCAGCCGCCCAAACCAGCACCGTCGGAACCGCCTGCTCCCGCCTCCCGTGGTCGACTGTGCTACCGGACAGGCCTCACGGCCCCATCATATAATCGCATCCCTGGCATGTCTATCCCTCTACTCACCCACACCTCCTGTTATTTTCCGGCGACGGCAGCCGAACCAGTCAACCCTCGTACTCTCCACCGCGTGGGAAGCCACTGCCATGTCTTCCCCGGCTCCGTGTCATTCCCTTTGTAGGCCTCGCCATCGTCCACTATAACGCCCTCGATGCGGTTATAGCTCCCATGTGTCGAGGAACGACTTAGAGACATAACCGCATTGAAAGCAATGTCGCAAGTTAGGCAATCTTCACAACATCCCATGTAATATAGATAATAAAAGGGGAGATACATAGTTGGCTTACACTCGCCACGTCAATCAAAGTACATAAATAGCATTACAACATTCGAACACTGATGGCCCGACTACGGCGCCAAAATAAAAGGTAAACCCAACATGCGACACGGTCCCGATCACCCCAACTGGGCACCACTACTGATCATTAGGGAAAGACACGTAGTATCGGCGTGAGTCCTCGTCGAACTCCCACTTGAGCTCAAGCGCGTCATCTGGAGCGGAATCATCAGGCCCTGCATCTGGTTTGGAAGTAATCTGTGAGCCACAGGGACTCAGCAATCTCACACCCTCGCGATCAAGACTATTTAAGCTTAATAGGTAAGGCAAGGAAAATATGTGGAGCTGCAGCAAGCGACTAGCATATATGGTGGCTATCCTGTTCGCAAAAGAGAGCGAGAAGAGGAGGCAAAGCGCGAGCGAGTAACTAGAGGGCATCCTGCGGCAAGCATTACTCTAACACCGTGTTCACTTCCCAGACTCCGCCGAGAAGAGACCATCACGATAACTCACACAGTTGATTCATTTTAATTAAATTAAGGTTCAAGTTATCTACAACCAGGCATTAACAAATTCCCATCTGCCCATAACCGCGGGCACGACTTTCAGAAGTTCAAACCCCTGCAGGGGAGTCCCAACTTAGCCCATGACAAGCTCTCACGGTCAACGAAGGAATAGACCTCCTCCCGAGACATTCCGATCAGACTCGGTATCCCGGTTCTACAAGACACTTCGACAAGTTAAAACAAATCCAGCAACACTGCCCGAACGTGCCGACAAATCCCGATAGGAGCTGCACGTATCTCGTTCTCAGCGCACACTCTGATGAGCGCTCCATACAACTAAAACCAAACCTCGAGTTTCCTCGAGGGGGCTCTGCACATGACTCTAGTTTGGACCAACACTCAGAGGACAACTGGCCTAGGGGGGGCTTAAAATAAGATGACCCTCGGGCTCCGGAAACCCAAGGGAAAAGAGGCTAGGTGGCAAATGGTAAAACCAAGGTTGGGCATTATTGGAAAAGCTTTAATCAAGGCGAACTATCAAGGGGTTCCCATTATAACCCAACCGCGTAAGGAACGCAAAATCTGGGAACATAACACCGATATGACGGAAAACTAGGGCGGCAAGAGTGGAACAAAACACTAGGCGAGAGGCCGAGCCTTCCACCCTTTACCAAGTATATAGATGCCTTAATACAACAAGGAAAAATAATGATATCCCAACAAGTAAATAATGTTCCAACAAGGAACGGTCCCCAATCTTCACCTGCAACTAGCAACGCTATAAGAGGGGCTGAGCAAAGCGGTAACGTAGCCAATCAACGGTTTGCTAGGACATGGTGGGTTAGAGGTTTGACATGGCAATTTGGGAGGCATGATAATAAAGTGGTAGGCATCGTAGCATAGGCATAGCAAAAGAGCGAGCATCTAGCATAGCAAAGATAGTAGTGATTTCGAGGGTATGATCATCTTGCCTGCGAAGTTGTCAGAGTTGACTGGATCCTCGAAAGCAAACTCAACGGGCTCCTCGTTAGCGAACTCGTCTCCCGGCTCTACCCAAACAAGACAAAGAAGCAACAAGGACACAATCAACCACGTGCAAAGCTCAAACAATATGATGCAAAGATGGTATGCTATGCGGGATGCGATATGGGATGCATATGCAAGATTTGACAAGGAATGAATGAACCTGGCCTCAACTTGGAAATCCAAGCGTGCCACTGGAAAGGTGAGATGAAATAGCTTGAAAACGATATAAAGATCACCGGAAACAAAGTTATGGTTTGGAAATGGCAAGCAAATCAAATATGACACCGGTCCGCGATTTACAGCAAGTAACCATCTAAATGCAACAAGATGAACATGCTACAACACCCAAACATGACAACAAAATACATGGCAGGGATCCATTCATGATGCTTAACAAAAGACTAGCACTGAGATACGGCCAATTCATCCATTAACAGGTTCAAACAAGCATGGCAAAAATGCATTTGACAAACAGATTTCAGACTTGGTGAAATTAACACTTGTCTGGAATTTCAAATCAGATAGCACACTTTGGAGCACGAAAACTATATGCTACAGAACCTGAACATGGCAAAGTAAAGCATGGCATGGAGCTAGTCAAAGAGCTTAACAAAAGTCCCTTAGTGACCTTGAGCCAAAAGGGATCAGATAATACAATTGCAAGTATGTGAACATGGCAAAAAGATAATCGGTTCTCAGACTTAGTGAAAACTGGAGCATGCTAAAATAAATATCAAGTAGGCATGCTTACGAGCTCGATGCACTCAATACAGAGCAAGTCATGACAATCTAAGCATAAACCCCTCAAGAATACACATTATACAAGCTAGACATGGCAAGAACAATAACATAGCATGCACGGATCAACTACAACATCCTCGGCAAAATCGCTAACAAGTAGACAATCTGCCCAGATTCACGAAATAGCAAAAGTAGAGCTCGATTGACTTAAGTTAGGGTGCTCCATAATTGCAAACAAAGACATGGATGGATAGAGCACTACAAGATTAAAAAAACATCCTTAGGGTTTTGGGCAAAAAGTCAACCCGATCCAAATTTCGGGCATCAAGATGAACTCAAATGAAAATGATGCAATGAGATGAAATGATGTGCTCTCTGAGTCGAACATTTCCATATGCTATATGCCCAAAACGGAGCTACGGATGCAAAGTTACGGCATGATGAACAAGGGCAAAAATATTAGGGTTTTGGGCAAAAAGTCAACCCGATCCAAATTTCAAATCTAGATCCGGCCGGCGGGGTTTACGAGGTTCGCCAGAAAAATCATCGGGGCCGCCGGAGGAGGAGTCGGCCGAAGCGGCCGGACGTCGAGGAGGCGGCGGACGACGGTGGGCGGCGCTCGGCGGCCGGGCGGCGAGGCGCGCGGGCGGGGCGGCGCGCCGGAGCGGTGGTGCGGTGGTGGCGGTGCCTCGCCGGAGCGGCGAGGCCGGCGATGGCGGGCGGCGGCGCCGGGCACCGGGCGCGGGGAAGAGGCGGCGGGGCGAGCCGGGCGCGGCGGCGGCGAGACGCGGTCCTCGGGGTCCCTCCCCGGGCTGAGCAGGCCGGCAAAGTGGGGTGGCACGGCGGACGAATGACGGAGCGACACGTGGCAGCAGTGGCGGATCCGGACGCGTCCGGCCGGACAGAAAAATGTCTGCCGGCGCGTGGAGACGAAGGGGACTAGGGTTTCGAGGGGAGAAGAAGGGGAATTTCGGAGGGGGTTCTTTATATAGGCATAGGAGGAGCTAGGAGAGTCCAAATGAGGTGCGGTTTTCGGCCACACGATCGTGATCGAACACTCTAGATGATGGAGAAGGTTTTGGTGGGTTTTGGGCCAAATTGAAGGGGTGTTGGGATGCAACACACACGAGGCCTTTTCGGTCCCTCGGTTAACCGTTGGAGCATCAAACGAAGTCCAAATGGTACGAAACTTGACAGGCGGTCTACTCGTAGTGAACCAAGGCCGCTTGGCAAGTCTCGGTCCAATCTGAAAATGTTTAATCCCCACACACGAAAGAAAGGTAGAAATGACCACCGGAGGAGAACGAAGCGCCGGAATGCAAAACGGACAATGGGGAAAATGCTCGAATGCATGAGATGAACACGTATGCAAATGCAATGCACATGATGACATGATATGAGATGCATGACAACGACAACAACACACAGAGACAAAAACCCGAACCCGAGAAAATAAAATAACTTAACGCCGGAAACGGCAAGAGTTGGAGTACATATTGGGTAAATCATATCCAGGGTGTTACAACACTCCACCACTACGAAAGGATCTCGTACCGAGATCTAGGACTGAAAGAACGCCGGGTACTCAGAACGGAGGTGATCCTCGCATTCCCAGGTAGCTTCACAATCGGAATGGTGTGACCACTTGACTTTGAGGAATTTGATTGACTTGTTGCGAGTCTTGCGTTCAGTCTCTCCAAGAATTGCAACTGGGTGCTCACGATAAGAGAGATCTTCTTGGAGCTCAATGTCCTCAAAGTTGACGGTGCGGTCAGGAGTCTTGAAGCACTTTCGGAGCTGAGAGACATGGAACACGTCATGCACATTTGCAAATTTTGAAGGAAGATCGAGTTGATAGGCGAGATCGCCTCTCTTGCTGACAATCTTGAAAGGTCCCACGTATCTAGGGGCAAGCTTCCCTTTGATACCGAAGCGACGAGTACCTTTCATAGGAGAGACACGGAGGTAAACATGATCTCCGATCTCGAAAGCCAAATCACGATGCTTACTATCATAGTAGCTCTTCTGGCGGGATTGGGCTGCTTTGAGGTTATCTCGAATGACTTTGCACATTTCCTCTGCCTCTATGATTAAGTCATTTCCCAAAAGCTAACGTTCACCGGTTTCAGACCAGTTGAGAGGGGTACGACACTTCCTGCCATACAGAATTTCGAATGGGGCCTTGCCCAAACTTGCTTGAAAACTGTTGTTGTAGGAGAATTCAGCATAAGGAAGACAGTCCTCCCACTTCATGCCGAAGGAGATCACACAAGCCCTGAGCATATCTTCAAGAATCTGATTAACATGCTCGACTTGACCGCTAGTTTGAGGATGGAAAGCTGTTCTAAAGCGGATGTTGGTGCCCATGGCCTTCTGAAAATAATCCCAAAACTTGGAGGTAAAGATGTTGCCACGGTCTGAAGAGATCACTTGTGGAATACCGTGCAGAGAGACAATTCAAGAGGTATAGAGCTCCGCCAATTGAGCTGCAGTGATTGACTCTTTGATAGGCAGAAAGTGAGCCACTTTAGTGAGTTTGTCGATGACAACGAATATAGCATCATTGCCACGTTTGGACTTTGGAAACCCAGTCACGAAGTCCATCTCAATGTGATCAAACTTCCATTCTGGAATGGCAAGAGGTTGGAGGAGACCACCTGGCCTTTGGTGTTCTGCCTTCACTCTTCTGCAGACATCACACTCATTCACGAACTGACCAATCTCGCGCTTCATTCAAGTCCACCAATAAGCCTGCTTGAGGTCCTGATACATCTTCATGCTCCCAGGGTGGATGGATTGGAGAGAATTGTGAGCCTCGTTCATGATCACTTTACGAAGGTCACCTTTGGGCACAACAATACGATCCTCGAAGAAGAGAGTATCCTTGTCATCAAGGCGGTAGCACTTATACTTGGGTTGACTCTTGCCAATCCCAATCTTCACCTTCTTCACCATAGCATCAGGAAGCTGGGCTTGGCGAATCTGGTCTTCCAAGGTAGGAGAGACTTGAAGGTTGGCGAGAAAACCTTGAGGAACAACTTGCAAATTAAGTTTGTGGAAAGCTTCACAAAGCTCGGGTTGACAAGGCTTGAGAATCAGACTGTTGCAATAAGCCTTTCTGCTCAAAGCGTCAGCAATCACATTGGCCTTGCCTGGAGTATACTCGATACTCGAATTATACTCTTGAATCATTTCGACCCATCGAGTCTGCCTAAGGTTGAGATTAGGCTGAGTGAAGATGTACTTGAGACTCTTGTGGTCAGTGAAGATGTCCACTTTTCTTCCCAATAAGAGATGCCTCCAAGTCAAAAGAGCATGCACAACTGCCGCCAACTCGAGGTCATGAGTGGGGTAGTTCTTCTCGTTGGGCTTCAACTGGCGAGAGGTATAAGCCACCACTTTCTTCTCTTGCATCAACACTGCACCGAGGCCTTGGAGAGAGGCATCGCAAAAGACCTCGTACGGTTTGGATTCATCAGGCGGAGTCAGAACTGGAGCAGTGACCAATTTCTCTTTCAAGGTGTTGAAAGCGATGTCACATTCCGGAGACCAAACGTACTTGATGTGCTTCTGGAGAAGATTTGAGAGAGGCTTCGCGATCTTAGAAAAGTTTTTAACGAATCTTCGACAGTAGGTTCCGAGACCGAGGAAGCTACGGAGTTGCTTCACGTTCTGAGGAGGTTCCCAATTCACAATTGCAGACACCTTCTCAGGATTCACCGCAATGCCCTTGGCAGAGATGATATGCGCAAGATAAAGAACCTCATCGAGCCAAAATTCGCACTTGGAGAACTTGGCATAGAACTGGTGTTCCCTCAGCTTATCGAGTACCAAACGCAAGTGCTTGGCATGATCTTCCTTGTTCTTCGAAAAGACCAGAATGTCGTTGAGATAGACCAAAACGAAGTCATTGGTGTAGGCGTTGAAGATGAAGTTCATCATGTGAGAGAAAGTCGGAGGAGCGTTGACGAGGCCAAAAGACATGACCGTGTATTCATATGAACCATAGCTTGTCCTGAAAGCCGTCTTGGGAATATCTTGCTCACGGATTCGAATATGATGATAACCCATACGGAGATCAAGCTTGGAGAATACTTGGGCGCCTTTGAGTTGTTCGAATAGCTCGTTGATGTTGGGAAGTGGGTATTTGTTCTTGATGGTCTTCTTGTTCAATGGACGGTAATCAACACAAAGTCGGTCCGTTCCATCCTTCTTCTTCACAAAAAGAACACCACAACCCCACGGAGAAGAACTAGGTCGGATGAGACCCATACGCTCTTGAATATCGAGTTGCTTCTTCAGCTCCTTCAACTCTTCAGGTCCGAACTTGTAAGGACGCTTGCACACTGGTTCTGTGCCAGGGTCAAGATCAATGACGAATTCAACTGGCCGGTGCGGAGGCATTCCTGGAAGCTCTTCTGGAAAGACGTCTTGATATTCGCAAACGACTGGAATTTGTGAGATAGCATCCAGTTCACCCTTCTCATTGAGAGAAAACAGACGGATGGTATCATCGCGAGTGGAAAAGACAATTACATCCTCAGATGAATCAGTCAATTGAATCTGCCTGGATGCACAATCAAGATGCGCCTTGTGCTGAGAAAGCCAATCCATCCTGAGAATAAGATCAATATCCGAGTTACCGAGAACAATAGGAGAAGCTAGAAATTTGTAGTCGCCCAACGTGATTGTAACATCCGGAACGCAGGTATTAGCTGTCATCTGCTTGCCCGGTGACACGATTGGCAGGGAACTTTGCAGAAACTGATAATCGCACTCATACTTCGATGCAAAAGGTTTGGAAATGAAACAATGCGATGCACAAGTGTCAAAAAGAACTTTTGCAGGAATATCCTTAACAGGAAGGTTACCCATGATGACATCTGATGAGTCCTCTGCCTGAGCTGCGTTCATCAAGTTGACCTTGGCGTGCTTGGGGTTATGCTTGACCACAGCTATACTTGTCGATCTCATAGGAGGAGGAGGAGGAAGACGCCTCTGATTGAAGCATTTGTTGGCATAGTGACCCTTCTGTTGGCACTTGTTGCACGTGACCTCTGAAAGCGGACGGTGATACGGAGCACTTGATCTTGGAGCTTGAGACGAAGTCTTGTTTTGAAAGCCAGGGTTGGGTGGGTGGGAAGATCCACTGCCACCTTTGCTCTTCTGCTGATACGGCTGACGGAACGGAGGAGGAGGAAGCCAATACTTCTGCTGCTTGGCCACTTGAGTAGAAGAAGAAGGAGTAGCATCTCTGACTCGCTTCTTGGAAGCATCACACCTCAGTTGAGCAGCCTCTTGCTTCAATGACATGTTGTAGAACTCATCGTACCTCAAGGGCTCAAAGAGAACAAGAGCTAGCTGGATTTCTTCTCTGAGACCACCCCTGAACTGGTATATCATGCTCTTCTCATCAGGTACGTCCTGCTTAGCAAAGCGGGCGAGCTTCTAAAACAACTTGTTGTAGTCATAGACAGACAATGAGCCTTGCTTTAGGTTGCGGAATTCCTCACGCTTGCTTTCAACCACGCTCTGAGGAATATGATGAGCTTTGAAATCTTGACGGAATTCATCCCAAGTAATGACACAGCCTCCTCTGGAATCCTTGTACTACTGGAACCATTCTGTAGCTTGGTCTTTGAGTTGGAAGGATGCGAACTTGACGAAGTCCTCAGGCCTGACGTTACTGCACTCGAAATGCTTGCATAGATCCACGAGCCAATCGTCAACATCAGTTGCCTCAACACAATTGCTGAAAGTCTTTGGCCCGTTAGCAAGGAACTGGTTGAGTGTAGCAAAGTGATTCTGATTGTTGCCTTGGTTCGCTTGATTGCGCTCTTGAAGAATTTGCATGATCAACTGCGTGTTTGCATTGGTTGCGGCCATCACAGCTTGCCATGCCTCCGGAGGAGGTGGAGGTGGTGGCGGATCCTGATTCTGATTCTGATTGGTGCTCTTAGTGGGAGCCATCCTGAAGAGGGTGACAACTGTTAGCACATTGACAGACAAATATTGAAGTTGAATCCAACGGAATGAAAATTGCAACATAAAGTCTTCACATCCGAACAAAATGAACGAATGCATTCCACTTGAAATGGTCACATATCCATAAATTGAGAAGCCACTTAGAATTTAGGTAGAGGAATAAAACAACAAGGTACGGATCAAGAACGAATACTCGGTAAGAAATCCCAATCTCAAACCAAATGTCCGTGGATGAAGGACTAGAGCTACAAGAATTCCCACCTATGAAACTCCCGAACCTTTCCGGTTATGCAATCAGGTGTTGGGGATACAGGGGAAGCATAATATCTCACCCAAATCTAGCAAATCCTACATCCAGATGTATCCATGCTTCAACACATAACCGAGAAAAATTTCGGAAACCATCTACCTCAACCTTCAAAAAAGCATCCGTTATAAAAGTTATGGTGATACTCCCGAACTCCCGCCCCAGTAGTGGGTGGCGTCGAGGTTATCTCACCAACGAACTACATAAAAGATATTTTTGATGTCGGCGTACTAAACTCATGTATTCCAGAACTGCAATGATAAAATTGTGACGACAACACCTCGGAGCTCAACTCCCCGGGACACTGCCACAACTCCTAAAGACAGGAGGCACCAAGAACAATGTTCTCGTCACAAAACCATCAAAACGATTCCAAGATACCCGCGTGATCCTAAATTTTTTTTGTGAAATTTGAGAAGAGAAGAGTCAAAACTCTACGTTAGGATGCCTTACCAGAGCAATGAGGAGACTGGGAAGTAAAAAAGAATTCCTAAACTCTCCGATATATAATTCCTAAATGACTCAAAAATATTTTTCTAGACTCAACAACGGCTGCTAAAAACGATCAAGCAATGGGGGCTCCTAAGGTCGGGGAAGGCTCTGATTACCAACTTGTAACGCACTCGATGCGGTTATATCTCCCACGTGTCGAGGCACGACTTAGAGACATAACCGCATTGAAAGCAATGTCGCAAGTTAGGCAATCTTCACAACATCCCATGTAATATAGATAATGAAAGGGGAGACACATAGTTGGCTTACACTCTCCACATCAATCAAAGTACATAAATAGCATTACAACATTCAAACACTCATGGCCCGACTACGGCACCAAAATAAAAGGTAAACCCAACATGCGACACAGTCCCGATCACCCCAACTGGGCACCACTACTGATCATCAGGGAAAGACACGTAGTATCGGCGTGAGTCCTCATCGAACTCCCACTTGAGCTCAAGCGCATCATCTGGAGCGGAATCATCAGGCCCTGCATCTGGTTTGGAAGTAATCTGTGAGCCACAGGGACTCAGCAATCTCGCACCCTCGCGATCAAGGCTATTTAAGCTTAATAGGTAAGGCAAGGAAAATATGTGGAGCTGCAGCAAGCGACTAGCATATATGGTGGCTATCCTGTTCGCAAAAGAGAACGAGAAGAGGAGGCAAAGCGCGAGCGAGTAACTAGAGGGCATCCTGCGGCAAGCATTACTCCAACATCGTGTTCACTTCCCGGACTCCGCCGAGAAGAGACCATCACGGTAACTCACACAGTTGATTCATTTTAATTAAATTAAGGTTCAAGTTATCTACAACCGGACATTAACAAATTCCCATCTGCCCATAACCGTGGGCACAACTTTCGAAAGTTCAAATCCCTGCAGGGGAGTCCCAACTTAGCCCATGACAAGCTCTCACGGTCAACGAAGGAATAGACCTCCTCCCGAGACATTCCGATCAGACTCGGTGTCCCGTTTCTACAAGACACTTCGACAAGTTAAAACAAATCCAGCAACACTGCCCGAATGTGCCGACAAATCCCGATAGGAGTTGCACGTATCTCGTTCTCAGGGCACACTCTGATGAGCGCTCCATACAACTAAAACCAAACCTCGAGTTTCACCGAGGGGGCTCTACACAGGACTCTAGTTTGGACCAACACTCAGAGGAACACTGGCCTAGGGGGGCTTAAAATAAGATGACCCTCGGGCTCCGGAAACCCAAGGAAAAAGAGGCTAGGTGGCAAATGGTAAAACCAAGGTTGGGCATTGCTGGAAAAGCTTTAATCAAGGCGAACTATCAATGGGTTCCCATTATAACCCAACCGCGTAAGGAACGCAAAATCTGGGAACATAACACCGATATGACGGAAAACTAGGGCGGCAAGAGTGCAACAAAACACTAGGCGAGAGGCCGAGCCTTCCACCCTTTACCAAGTATATAGATGCATTAATATAACAAGGAAAAATAATGATATCCCAACAAGTAAATAATGTTCCAACAAGGAACGGTCCCCAATCTTCACCTGCAACTAGCAACGCTATAAGAGGGGCTGAGCAAAGCGGTAACGTAGCCAATCAACGGTTTGCTAGGACATGGTGGGTTAGAGGTTTGACATGGCAATTTGGGAGGCATGATAAGAAAGTGGTAGGCATCGTAGCATAGGCATAGCAAAAGAGCGAGCATCTAGCATAGCAAAGATAGTAGTGATTTCGAGGGTATGATCATCTTGCCTGCGAAGTTGTCAGAGTTGACTGGATCCTCGAAAGAAAACTCAACGGGCTCCTCGTTAGCGAACTCGTCTCTCGGCTCTACCCAAACAAGACAAAGAAGCAACAAGGACACAATCAACCACGTGCAAAGATCAAACAATATGATGCAAAGATGGTATGCTATGCGGGATGCGATATGGGATGCATATGCAAGATTTGACAATGAATGAATGAACCTGGCCTCAACTTGGAAATCCAAGTGTGCCACTGGAAAGGTGACATGAAATAGCTTGAAAACGATATAAAGATCACCGGAAACGGAGTTATGGTTTGGAAACGGCAAGCAAATCAAATATGACACCGGTCTGCGATTTACAGCAAGTAACCATCTAAATGCAACAAGATGAACATGCTACATCACCCAAACATGACAACAAAATACATGGCAGGGATCCATTCATGATGCTTAACAAAAGACTAGCACTGAGATACGGCCAATTCATCCATTAACAGGTTCAAACAAGCATGGCAGAAATGCATTTGACAAACAGATTTCAGACTTAGTGAAATTAACACTTGTCTGGAATTTCAGATCAGATAGCACACTTTGGAGCATGAAAACTATATGCTATAGAACCTGAACATGGCAAAGTAAAGCATGTCATGGAGCTACTCAAAGAGCTTAACAAAAGTCCCTTAGTGACCTTGAGCCAAAAGGGATCAGATAATACAATTGCAAGTATGTGAACATGGCAAAAAGATAATCAGTTCTCAGACTTAGTGAAAACTAGAGCATGCTGAAATAAATATCAAGTAGGCATGCTTACGAGCTCGATGCACTCAATACAGAGCAAGTCATGACAATCTAAGCATACACCCCTCAAGAATACACATTATACAAGCTAGACATGGAAAGAACAATAACATAGCATGCGCGGATCAACTACAACATCCTCGGCAAAATCGCTAACAAGTAGACAATCTGCCCAGATTCACGAAATAGCAAAAGTAGAGCTCGATTGACTTAAGCTAGGGTGCTCCATAATTGCAAACAAAGACATGGATGGATAGAGCACTACAAGATTAACAAAACATCCTTACTGATCATCCTCAAAAGAGGCCCGGATCACTAGAAAACAACATGAACATAAGGCATATTGAGATAAACAGTCCAAGGACTTAGTGGAAATGCCAAGTCCCTGAAATCAGCATTAACGAATGCACCACTTTGCAAGCTTGTGGTAGTCACCACACACACCACAAAAATATATGGGTTGCACCTCTGGATAGATGGCAAAACATATAACAAAACACATGTAGAGCTCAGGGGCATATCATGCACACATTAATCATGGCAAAAATGACAAATGTCTAATTGGAGCAGCAGATCTGACAATTATCTCAAATAGCACTCTTCTAACAGCATTTCGGGCATCAAGATGAACTCAAATGAAAATGATGCAATGAGATGAAATGATGTGCTCTCTGAGACGAACATTTTGATATGCTATATGCCCAAAACGGAGCGACGGGTGCAAAGTTACGGCATGATGAACAAGGGCAAAAATATTAGGGTTTCGGGCAAAAAGTCAACCCGATCCAAATTTCAGATCTAGATCCGGCCGGCGGGCTTTACGAGGTTCACCAAAAAATCATCGGGGCCGCTGGAGGAGGAGTCGGCCGAAGCGGCCGGACGTCGAGGAGGCGGCGGACGACGGTGGGCGGCGCTCGGCGGCCGAGCGGCGAGGCGCGCGGGCGTGGCGGTGCGCCGGAGCGGTGGTGCGGTGGTGGCGGTGCCTCGCCGGAGCGGTGAGGCCGGCGATGGCGGGCGGCGGCGCCGGGCACCGGGCGCGGGGAAGAGGCGGCGGGGCGAGCCGGGCGCGGCGGCGGCGAGACGCGGGCCTCGGGGTCCCTCCCCGGGCTGAGCAGGCCGACGAAGTGGGGCGGCACGGCGGACGAATGACGGAGCGACACGTGGCGGCGGTGGCGGATCCGGACGCGTCCGGCCGGACAGAAAAATGTCCGCGGGCGCGTGGAGACGAAGGGGACTCGGGTTTCGAGGGGAGAAGAAGGGGAATTTCGGAGGGGGTTCTTTATATAGGCATAGGAGGAGCTAGGAGAGTCCAAATGAGGTGTGGTTTTCAGCCATGCGATCATGGTCGAACACTCTAGATGATGTAGAAGGTTTTGGTGGGTTTTGGGCAAAATTGAAGGGGTGTTGGGCTGCAACACACACGAGGCCTTTTCGGTCCCTCGGTTAACCGTTGGAGCATCAAACGAAGTCCAAATGGTACAAAACTTGACAGGCGATCTATTGGTAGTGAAGCAAGACCGCTTGGCAAGTCTCGGTCCAATCCGAAAATGTTTAATCCCCACACACGAAAGAAAGGTAGAAATGACCACCGGAGGAGAACAAAGCGCCGGAATGCAAAACAGACAATGGGGAAAATGCTCGAATGCATGAGATGAACACGTATGCAAATGCAATGCACATGATGACATGATATGAGATGCATGACAACGACAACAACACACGGAGACAAAAACCCGAACCCGAGAAAATGAAATAACTTAACGCCGGAAACGGCAAGAGTTGGAGTACATATTGGGTAAATCATATCCAGGGTGTTACAACACTCCACCACTACGAAAGGATCTCGTCCCGAGATCTAGGACTGAAAGAACGCCGGGTACTCAGAACGGAGGTGATCCTCGTATTCCCAGGTAGCTTCACGGTCGGAATGGTGTGACCACTTGACTTTGAGGAATTTGATTGACTTGTTGCGAGTCTTGCGTTCAGTCTCTCCATGAATTGCAACGGGGTGCTCACGATAAGAGAGATCTTCTTGGAGCTCAATGTCCTCGAAGTTGACAGTGCGGGCAGGAGTCTTGAAGCACTTTCGGAGCTGAGAGACATGGAACACGTCGTGCACATTTGCAAAGTTTGAAGGAAGCTCGAGTTGATAGGCGAGATCGCCTCTCTTGCTGACAATCTTGAAAGGTCACACGTATCTAGGGGCAAGCTTCCCTTTGATACCGAAGCGACGAGTACCTTTCATAGGAGAGACACGGAGGTAAACATGATCTCCGATCTCGAAAGCCAAATCACGGTGCTTACTATCATAGTAGCTCTTCTGGCGGGATTGGGCTGCTTTGAGGTTATCTCAAATGACTTTGCACATTTCCTCTGCCTCTATGATTAAGTCATTTCCCAAAAGCTGACGTTCACCGGTTTCAGACCAGTTGAGAGGGGTACGACACTTCCTGCCATACAGAATTTCGAATGGGGCCTTGCCCGAACTTGCTTGAAAACTGTTGTTGTAGGAGAATTCAGCATAAGGAAGATAGTCCTCCCACTTCATGCCGAAGGAGATCACACAAGCCCTGAGCATATCTTCAAGAATCTGATTAACACGCTCGACTTGACCGCTAGTTTGAGGATGGAAAGTTGGGCTGAAGCGGATGTTGGTGCCCATGGCCTTCTGAAAAGAATCCCAAAACTTGGAGGTAAAGATGTTGCCACGGTTTGAAGAGATCACTTGTGGAATACCGTGCAGAGAGACAATTCGAGAGGTATAGAGCTCCGCCAATTGAGCTGCAGTGATTGACTCTTTGATAGGCAGAAAGTGAGCCACTTTAGTGAGTTTGTCGATGACAACGAATATAGCATCATTGCCACGTTTGGACTTTGGAAACCCAGTCACGAAGTCCATCTCAATGTGGTCAAACTTCCATTCTGGAATGGCAAGAGGTTGGAGGAGACCAGCTGGCCTTTGGTGTTCTGCCTTCACTCTTCTGCAGACATCACACTCATTCACGAACTGAGCAATCTCGCGCTTCATTCAAGTCCACCAATAAGCCTGCTTGAGGTCCTGATACATGTTCATGCTCCTAGGGTGGATGGAGAGGAGAGAATTGTGAGCCTCGTTCATGATCACTTTACGAAGGTCACCTTTGGGCACAACAATACGATCCTCGAACAAGAGAGTATCCTTGTCATCAAGGCGGTAGCACTTATACTTGGGTTGACTCTTGCCAATCCCAATCTTCACCTTCTTCACCATAGCATCAGGAAGCTGGGCTTGGCGAATCTGGTCTTGCAAGGTAGGAGAGACTTGAAGGTTGGCGAGGAAACCTTGAGGAACAACTTGCAAATTAAGTTTGCGGAAAGCTTCACAAAGCTCGGGTTGACAAGGCTTGAGAATCAGACTGTTGCAATAAGCCTTTCTGCTCAAAGCGTCAGCAATCACATTGGCCTTGCCTGGAGTATACTCGATACTCGAATTATACTCTTGAATCATTTCGACCCATCGAGTCTGCCTAAGGTTGAGATTAGGCTGAGTGAAGATGTACTTGAGACTCTTGTGGTCAGTGAAGATGTCCACTTTTCTTCCCAATAAGAGATGCCTCCAAGTCAAAAGAGCATGCACAACTGCCGCCAACTCGAGGTCATGAGTGGGGTAGTTCTTCTCGTTGGGCTTCAACTGGCGAGAGGTATAAGCCACCACTTTCTTCTCTTGCATCAACACTACACCGAGGCCTTGGAGAGAGGCATCGCAAAAGACCTCGTACGGTTTGGATTCATCAGGCGGAGTCAGAACTGGAGCAGTGACCAATTTCTCTTTCAAGGTGTCGAAAGCGATGTCACATTCCGGAGACCAAACGTACTTGATGTGCTTCTGGAGAAGATTTGAGAGAGGCTTCGCGATCTTAGAAAAGTTTTTAACGAATCTTCGACAGTAGCTTGCGAGACCGAGGAAGCTATGGAGTTGCTTCACGTTTTGAGGAGGTTCCCAATTCACAATTGCAGACACCTTCTCAGGATTCACCGCAATGCCCTTGGCAGAGATGATATGCCCAAGATAAAGAACCTCATCAAGCCAAAATTCGCACTTGGAGAACTTGGCGTAGAACTGGTGTTCCCTCAGCTTATCGAGTACCAAACGCAAGTGCTTGGCATGATCTTCCTTGTTCTTTGAAAAGACCAGAATGTCATCGAGATAGACCGAAACGAAGTCATTGGTGTAGGCGTTGAAGATGAAGTTCATCATGCAAGAGAAAGTCGGAGGAGCGTTGATGAGGCCAAAAGACATGACAGTGTATTCATATGAACCATAGCTTGCCCTAAAAGCCGTCTTGGGAATATCTTGCTCACGGATTCGAATATGATGATAACCCATACGGAGATCAAGCTTGGAGAATACTTGGGCGCCTTTGAGTTGTTCGAATAGCTCGTTGATGTTGGGAAGTGGGTATTTGTTCTTGATGGTCTTCTTGTTCAATGGACGGTAATCAACACAAAGTCGGTCCGTTCCATCCTTCTTCTTCACAAAAAGAACACCACAACCCCACGGAGAAGAACTAGGTCGGATGAGACCCATACGCTCTTGAATATCGAGTTGCTTCTTCAGCTCCTTCAACTCTTCAGGTCCGAACTTGTAAGGACGCTTGCACACTGGTTCTGTGCCAGGGTCAAGATCAATGACGAATTCAACTGGCCGGTGCGGAGGCATTCCTGGAAGCTCTTCTAGAAAGACGTCTTGATATTCGCAAACAACTGGAATTTGCAAGATAGCATCCAGTTCACCCTTCTCATTGAGAGAAAACAGACGGATGGTATCATCACGAGTGGCAAAGACAATTACATCCTCAGATGAATGAGTCAATTGAATCTGCCTGGCTGCACAATCAAGATGCGCCTTGTGCTTAGAAAGCCAATCCATCCTGAGAATAAGATCAATATCTGAGTTGCCCAGAACAATAGGAGAAGCTAGAAATTTGTAGTCGCCCAACGTGATTGTAACATCCGGAACGCAGGTATTAGCTGTCATCTGCTTGCCCGGTGACACGATTGGCAGGGAACTTTGCAGAAACTGATAATCGCACTCATACTTCGATGCAAAAGGTTTGGAAATGAAACAATGTGATGCACAAGTGTCAAAAAGAACTTTTGCAGGAATATCATTAACATGAAGGTTACCCATGATGACATCTGACGAGTCCTCTGCCTGAGCTGCGTTCATCAAGTTGACCTTGGCGTGCTTGGGGTTATGCTTGACCACAGTTGTACTTGTCGATCTCATAGGAGGAGGAGGAGGAAGACGCCTCTGATTGAAGCATTTGTTGGCATAGTGACCCTTCTGTTGGCACTTGTTGCACGTGACCTCTGAAAGCGGACGGTGATACGGAGCACTTGATCTTGGAGCTTGAGACGAAGTCTTGTTTTGAAAGCCAGGGTTGGGTGGGTGGGAAGATCCACTGCCACCTTTGCTCTTCTGCTGATACGGCTGACGGAACGGAGGAGGAGGAAGCCAATACTTCTGCTGCTTGGCCACTTGAGTAGAAGAAGAAGGAGTAGCATCTCTGACTCGCTTCTTGGAAGCATCACACCTCAGTTGAGCAGCCTCTTGCTTCAATGACATGTTGTAGAACTCATCGTACCTCAAGGGCTCAAAGAGAACAAGAGCTAGCTGGATTTCTTCTCTGAGACCACCCCTGAACTGGTATATCATGCTCTTCTCATCAGGTACGTCCTGCTTAGCAAAGCGGGCGAGCTTCTGAAACAACTTGTTGTAGTCATAGACAGACAAAGAGCCTTGCTTCAGGTTACGGAATTCCTCACGCTTGCTTTCAACCACGCTCTGAGGAATATGATGAGCTTTGAAATCTTGGCGGAATTCATCGCAAGTAATGACACGACCTCCTCTGGAATCCTTGTACTACTGGAACCATTCTGTAGCTTGGTCTTTGAGTTGGAAGGATGCGAACTTGACGAAGTCCTCAGGCCTGACGTTACTGCACTCGAAATGCTTGCACAGATCCACGAGCCAATCGTCAGCATTAGTTGCCTCAACACAATTGCTGAAAGTCTTTGGCCCGTTAGCAAGGAACTGGTTGAGTGTAGCAAAGTGATTCTGATTGTTGCCTTGGTTGCCTTGGTTCGCTTGATTGCGCTCTTGAAGAATCTGCATGATCAACTGCGTGTTTGCATTGGTTGCGGCCATCACAGCTTGCCATGCCTCCGGAGGAGGTGGAGGTGGTGGCGGATCCTGATTCTGATTCTGATTGGTGCTCTTAGCGGGAGCCATCCTGAAGAGGGTGACAACCGTTAGCACATTGACAGACAAATATTGAAGTTGAATCCAACGGAATGAAAATTGCAACATAAAGTCTTCACATCCGAACAAAATGAACGAATGCATTCCACTTGAAATGTTCACATATCCATAAATTGAGAAGCCACTTGGAATTTAGGTAGAGGAATAAAACAATAAGGTATGGATCAAGAACGAATACTCGGTAAGAAATCCCAATCTCAAACCAAATATCCGTGGATGAAGGACAAGAGCTACAAGAATTCCCACCTATGAAACTCCCAAACCTTTCCGGTTATGCAATCAGGTGTTGGGGATAGAGGGGAAGCATAATATCTCACCCAAATCTAGCAAATCCTACATCCAGATGTATCCATCCACCAACACATAACTGAGAAAAACTTCGGAAACCATCTACCTTAACCTTCGAAAAAGCATCCGTTATACAAGTTATGGTGATACTCCCGAACTCCCGCCCCAGTAGTGGGTGGCATCGAGGTTATCTCACCAACGAACTACATAAAAGAGATTTTTGATGTCGGCGTACTAAACTCAGGTATTCCAGAACTGCAACGATAAAATTGTGACGACAACACCTCAGAGCTCAACTCCCCGGGACACTGCCACAACCCCTAAAGACAGGAGGCACCAAGAACAATGTTCTCGTCACAAAACCATCGAAACAATTCCAAGATACCCGCGTGATCCTAAATTTTTTTTGTGAAATTTGAGAAGAGAAGAGTCAAAACTCTATGTCAGGATGCCTTACCAGAGCAATGAGGAGACTGGGAAGTAAAAAAGAATTCCTAAACTCTCCGATATATAATTCCTAAATGACTCAAAAATATTTTTCTAGACTCAACAACGGCTGCTAAAAACGATCAAGCAATGGGGGCTCCTAAGGTCGGGGAAGGCTCTGATTACCAACTTGTAACGCCCTCGATGCGGTTATAGCTCCCATGTGTCGAGGCACGACTTAGAGACATAACCGCATTGAAAGCAATGTCACAAGTTAGGCAATCTTCACAACATCCCATGTAATATAGATAATGAAAGGGGAGACACATAGTTGGCTTACACTCTCCACGTCAATCAAAGTACATAAATAGCATTACAACATTCAAACACTCATGGCCCAACTACGGCGCCAAAATAAAAGGTAAACCCAACATGCGACACAGTCCCGATCACCCCAACTGGGCACCACTACTGATCATCAGGGAAAGAAACATAGTATCGGCGTGAGTCCTCATTGAACTCCCACTTGAGCTCAAGCGCATCATCTGGAGCAGAATCATCAGGCCCTGCATCTGGTTTGGAAGTAATCTGTGAGCCACAGGGACTCAGCAATCTCGCACCCTCGCGATCAAGACTATTTAAGCTTAATAGGTAAGGCAAGGAAAATATGTGGACCTGCAGCAAGCGACTAGCATATATGGTGGCTATCCTGTTCGCAAAAGAGAACGAGAAGAGGAGGCAAAGCGCGAGCGAGTAACTAGAGGGCATCCTGCGGCAAGCATTACTCCAACATCGTGTTCACTTCCCGGACTCCGCCGAGAAGAGACCATCACGGTAACTCACACAGTTGATTCATTTTAATTAAATTAAGGTTCAAGTTATCTACAACCCGACATTAACAAATTCCCATCTGCCCATAACCGCGGGCACGGCTTTCGAAAGTTCAAATCCCTGCAGGGGAGTCCCAACTTAGCCCATGACAAGCTCTCACGGTCAACAAAGGAATAGACCTCCTCCCGAGACATTCCAATCAGACTCGGTATCCCGGTTCTACAAGACACTTCGACAAGTTAAAACAAATCCAGCAACACCGCCCGAATGTGCCGACAAATCCCGATAGGAGCTGCACATATCTCGTTCTCAGGGCACACTCAGATGAGCGCTCCATACAACTAAAACCAAACCTCGAGTTTCCCTGAGGGGGCGCTGCACAGGACTCTAGTTTGGACCAACACTCAGAGGAGCACTGGCCCAGTTGGCTTAAAATAAGATGACCCTCGGGCTCCGGAAAACCAAGGGAAAAGAGGCTAGGTGGCAAATGGTAAAACCAAGGTTGGGCATTGCTGGAAAAGCTTTAATCAAGGCGAACTATCGAGGGGTTCCCATTATAACCCAACCGCATAAGGAACGCAAAATCCGGGAACATAACACCGATATGACGGAAAACTAGGGCGACAAGAGTGGAACAAAACACTAGGCGAGAGGCCGAGCCTTCCACCCTTTACCAAGTATATAGATGCATTAAGATAACAAGGCAAAACAATGATATCCCAACAAGTAAATAATGTTCCAACAAGGAACGGTCCCCAATCTTCACCTGCAACTAGCAACGCTATAAGAGGGGCTGAGCAAAGTGGTAACATAGCCAATCAACGGTTTGCTAGGACATGGTGGGTTAGAGGTTTGACATGGAAATTTGGGAAGCATGATAAGCAAGTGGTAGGCATCGTAGCATAGGCATAGCAAAAGAGCGAGCATCTAGCATAGCAAAGATAGTAGTGATTTCGAGGGTATGATCATCTTGCCTGCGAAGTTGTCAGAGTTGACTGGATCCTCGAAAGAAAACTCAATGGGCTCCTCGTTAGAGAACTCGTCTCCCAGCTCTACCCAAACAATACAAAGAAGCAACAACGACACAATTAACCACGTGCAAAGCTCAAACAATATGATGCAAAGATGGTATGCTATGCGGGATGCGATATGGGATGCATATGCAAGATTTGACAAGGAATGAATGAACCTGGCCTCAATTTGGAAATGCAAGTGTGCCACTGGAAAGGTGAGATGAAATCGCTTGAAAATGATATAAAGATCACCGGAAACGGAGTTATGGTTTGGAAATGGCAAGCAAATCAAATATGACACCGGTCTGCGATTTACAGCAAGTAACCATCTAAATGCAACAAGATGAACATGCTACAGCACCCAAACATGACAACAAAATACATGGCAGGGATCCATTCATGATGCTTAACAAAAGACTGGCACTGAGCTACGGCCAATTCATCCATTAACAGGTTCAAACAAGCATGGCAAAAATGCATTTGACAAACAGATTTCAGACTTAGTGAAATTAACACTTGTCTGGAATTTCAGATCCGATAGCACACTTTGGAGCACGAAAACTATATGCTACAGAACCTGAACATGGCAAAGTAAAGCATGGCAAGGAGCTACTAAAAGAGCTTAACAAAAGTCCCGTAGTGACCTTGAGCAAAAAGGGATCAGATAATACAATTGCAAGCATGTGAACATGGCAAAAACATAATGAGTTCTCAGACTTAGTGAAAACTGGAGCATGCTGAAACAAATATCAAGTAGGCATGCTTACGAGCTCGATGCACTCACTACAGAGCAAGTCTCGACAATCTAAGAATACACCCATCAAGAATACACATTATACAAGCTAGACATGGCAAGAACAATAACATATCATGCACGGATCAACTACAACATCCTCGGCAAAATCGCTAACAAGTAGACAATCTGCCCAGATTCACGAAATAGCAAAAGTAGAGCTCGATTGACTCAAGCTAGGGTGCTCCATAATTGCAAACAAAGACATGGATGGATAGAGCTCTACAAGATTAACAAAACATCCTTACTGATCATCCTCAAAAGAGGCACGGATCACTAGGAAACGACATGAACATAAGGCATATTGAGATAAACAGTCCAAGGACTTGGTGGAATGCTAAGTCCCTGAAATCAGCATTAACGAATGCACCACTTTGCAAGCTTGTGCTAGTCACCACACACATCACAAAAATATATGGGTTGCACCTCTGGATAGATGGCAAAACATATAACAAAACACATGTAGAGCTCAGGGGCATATCATGCACACATTAATCATGGAAAAAATGACAAATGTCTAATTGGAGCAGCAGATCTCACAATTATCTCAAATAGCACTCTTCTAACAGCATTTCAGGCATCAAGGTGAACTCAAATAAAAATGATGCAATGAGAAGAAATGATGTGCTTTCTGAGGCGAACATTTTGATATGCTATATGCCCAAAACGGAGCTACGGATGCAAAGTTACGGCACGATGAACAAGGGCAAAAATATTAGGGTTTCACGCAAAAAGTCAACCCGATCCAAATTTCAGATCTAGATCCGGCCGGCGGGGTTTACGAGGTTCGCCGGAAAATCGTCGGGGCCGCCGGAGGAGGAGTCGGCCGGAGCAGCCGCACGTCGAGGAGGCGGCAGACGACGGTGGGCGGCGCTCGGTGGCCGGGCGGCGAGGCGCGCGGGCGGGGCGGCGCGCCGGAGCGGTGGTGCGCTGGTGGCGGTGCCTCGCCGGAGCGGCGAGGCCGGCGATGGCGGGCGGCGGCGCCGGGCACCGGGCGCGGGGAAGAGGCGGCGGGGCGAGCCGAGCACGGCGGCGGCGAGACGCGGGCCTCGGGGGCCCTCCCCGAGCGGGGCGGGCCGGTGAAGTGGGGCGGCGCGGCAGACGAATGATGAAGCGACACGTGGCGGTGGTGGCGGATCCGGACGCGTCCGTCCGGACAGAAAAATGTCCGCCGGTGCGTGGAGACGAAGGGGACTAGGGTTTCGGGGGGAGAAGGGGAATTTTGGAGGGGGTTCTTTATATAGGCATAGGAGGAGCTAGGAGAGTCCAAATGAGGTGCGATTTTCGGCCACGCGATCGTGATCGAATGCTCTACATGATGGAGAAGGTTTTGGTGGGTTTTGGGCCAAATTGAAGGGGTGCTGGGATGCAACACATACGAGGCCTTTTCGGTCCCTCGGTTAACCGTTGGAGCATCAAACGAAGGCCAAATGGTACGAAACTTGATAGGCGGTCTACCGGTAGTAAACCAAGGCCGCTTGGCAAGTCACGGTCCAATCCGGAAATGTTTAATCCCCACACATGAAAGAAAGGTAGAAATGACCACCGGAGGAGAATGAAGCGCCGGAATGCAAAACGGACAACGGGGAAAATGCTTGAATGCATGAGATGAACACGTATGCAAATGCAATGCACATGATGACATGATATGAGATGCATGACAATGATAACAACACACGGAGACAAAAACCCGAACCCGAGAAAATAAAATAACTTAACGCCGGAAACGGCAAGAGTTGGAGTACATATTGGGTAAATCATATCCGGGGTGTTACATCCACCACCCTGGTGCTCTCGGCGCGGTGTGGTCAATGTGGTCAATGAACGACATCCATCGGAAGTGGATTGTACATGGAGAGGCTGACTGCTGGGTCCACGGCCGTACACAAGGAAATGCCTCCTTATTACGTGCAAAATAATGATTCCTCCACCTGACATCTGGGCCCCGCCGGAAGGGCCTCTGTATTTCACAAAAAGACATTCCCTCTGCTGACAGGTCGGACCCACCAACTATATCTTTGCACGCAAGTAAGAGCCTCCTTATTGCGCACAAAAAATGAATACCCCCTACCAGCTGGGACCCACCACAATGGGAGGCTGACTTGTGGGCCTACTAAGTTGACGGGGACAGAGGGCTTTGTGAACTTACTCAATATATGAATGATTCTAGCTCCAGTGACCGTACGATGACCATCCAACGACCGTAGTGCTTCTTCAACCTCTGGTCTTCTTGCTCCAGCCGCCCAAACCAGCGCCGGTCGTGCCGCGTTCTCCTACCTCTCGTGGCCGGCTATGATGCCGCGGAGGCCTCACCACCCCCTACTACTCCCACCGCTGGTCAGGCCATCCCTCTACTCACCCACACCCCCTGCTATTCTGCGGCGACGACAGCCTCACACAGCAGCCGAACCAGTGAACCCTCGTACTCCTCTCCACGTGGGCATCCACTGCCGCGTCTTCCCTGGCTTCGCATCGTCCCCTTCCTAGGCCTCGCCGTCGTCCACCGCCTTGGTGCTCTCAGCGCGGCGTGGTCAATGTGGTCAACGACTGACTTCCATCAGAAGAGTACTGTACGTGGAGAGGCTGACAGCTGGGTCCACGACAGCCGCAAGGAAGTGCCTCCTTATTACATGCAAAATAATTATTCCTGCACCTGACAGCGGGGACCCACCGGACGGGCCACCGTATTTCATGAAAAAATGTTTTCCCCCTGACTGCTGGGACCCACCAGCTACATCTTCGCACGCAAGGAAGTGCGTCCGGGAAAAAACGATTCGCCCCCCTGACTGCTGGGACCCACCAGCTATATCTTTGCACGCAAGGAAGTGCCTGACAGTCGGGACCCACCTGGTCGAAGCGTACGTAGCGTTGTCATTCTAGTCACGAACGTGTACGTACATACTGGTCGATGTAGAGGGCGCACGTGTCGTAGTAGAGGCACGCACGTAGCATGTACACGTATGTACATCGGACAGTGTGCAAGAAAGAAAATACGGCCACGTACGTACATACGGGCGGGGTCTCGAACGCCTACTCGTGCATACGTACGGACAGGGCTCGTGTACATGGCTGGGACGGAACGGAGAAACTGCGTCGTCGTCGTGTTCATGGGGAGCCAACCGGCTAGGTCAGAACGGAATGCGTCGTCGTGTTCATCGGGAGGGCTTGGATGGAACAGCCGATGGAAATGAGGCCTAGCGTACCGCACAACGGAGGAAACGGCCTTGTGTTCGACATGCCACGTTCGAAACGGGATCCTGTTCATCGGGAGGGGTCTGGCGTACCGCAAAACGGAGGAAACGGAGCTCCTACGGTCGAAATGGGGGTCCTGTTCATCGGGATGGGTGTGGTGTGCCGCAAAACAGAGGAAACGGACTTGTGTTGGAGCGCTACGGTCGAAACAGGGGTCCTGTTCATCGAGAGGGGTGTGGCGTACCGCAAAACGAGACTCCACGAGATACTATTCATCTCCACCGTCGACCCCCTCCAGCCTCCACGGGCTACTGTTCATCCATTGTCGACCTCCTCCAGCCTCCACCTGCGAGTGTTCATCCATTGTCGACCTCCTCCAGCCTCCACCTACGAGTGTTCATCCACGGGCTCCTGTTCATCCAGCCTCCACCGCGCGCTACTCCACCGGCTACTGTTCAACCAGCCCTCTCCATGGGCTCCTGTTGAACCACCCCTCCACGGGCTACTGTTCATCCAGCCCACCATCATGTACTGTTCATCCAGCCCTCCATGGGGTGGTCCTGTTCATCCAGCCCCCCACGGGGTCCTGTTCATCCAGCCCCAATCGGCTCGATCGATCGGGGTCCTGTTCATCCAGAGGCAACACCACGGGGTCCTGTTCATCCACCCCCACCGGGAACTATTCATCCACCCCCCAGCAACGCTCACTGTTCATCCAGAGGCAGCATCGATCGGCTTCAGTTAGCAGCAGTAGTGAAGGAATTGCTTGACCGGGTTCAGTTAACAGCCATCAATCGATCGCTCAGGTTCAGTAACGCGTAGCCTGCAGTGCAATCGCTCGGGTTCAGTAGGCGAACGCCTCGCTCGGGTTCAGTTAGAGCCCAACGCCTCGCACCCACGCGCGTGTGTGTACGAGAGACACGCGCAAACCTCCGTGCATCGCTCGGCCCCGACCACCCACCGTAACCGGGAACACCCCGATATTTTCCTCGCCCATGCTTCTACCATGGTTTTTTTCCATCATGGATGGCCCAAAGAATGTCATGCAGCCGCGTCTCCGGCCCGCCCAAGATGAAAAGCCCATTTTCTGTCATGATTTTTTGTCATAGAAGTAGGAGCCCACCACATCTATGATGATACCAGGTTTTGTCACAATTATCATCATAGAAGTGTCATAAGTATGACAGAAAAAATTCCGTTCGGCCCAAAATGTCACAGATGTGTCTTTTTTTTGTAGTGAGCACTGACGCGTACCAGTGGACTGTCACGCGGGGCATGCGGGACCATGAGGTAGCAGGCCTGACATACGGGCGTGTGGGCGTTATCTATTTTGCCTACATGCAGGCATGTGGGAGGGACCGCGAGGCAAAAAAGAGGCGTGTGGGCATTACTTGGTTTGCCCACACGTAGGTGTGTGGGCTGGTTCTCTTAGACACCACACAAAATGTGTGGCCAGGCCCCCTAATGCCCTCACGTGTAGGCGTTATCAGCGTCTAAAACATATTATCCGTAGTAACCTTAGCATTATTAAGTTGCACATTATCATAACCACGTTGATTTCTGGCAACAATCCAAGAATAATGTTGATGAACATTATTAAAAACTTGTTGAATTACATCTAGGATTGGGACTTCCTTTTTAAGATTCTCATCAAAGATCTTATTGTCCCCAAGAAAATGTATTAACACATAATCACTATTGTAAAGAATTTCATCTATTACAGGCTTTTCACGATTCATACCATAAAAATCAAAGATTTCCCTAGCTTCCCGTATTATGTAATATAATTCATTCATAAGAATGAGAGTGGCTAACTTTTTAGCTTTTGGATTCTTTATAACGGGAAGCTCAAAAAACAATCTTTGCAAAGAAGGATGAGTACAGATAAATCTACTTTCGAGTTTCAGAACTAGTGCTGAAATAGCATCCGCATAAGATCTAGTAGTTCGAAGTATAGGAGCATCATCAAGACTTAGATTTCCCACACAATTAAAAAATTATTGGATACGTTCCTTTCCCATAACATTCCCTTGCCCCAAGATAAAAGTTTTAGCATCCAGATTGCCCTTACGTCCAATCTTAGGAGTTAGGCCATCATCTGTTGGTTCCATACCGACATCACTAATGATTGCAAGCAAAGGATAGATCTGACGAGAAAACGACGAACGGGAAAGAGGGGCGAATAAAACGGCAATTTTTTGTGAAGTGGGGGAGAGGAAAACGAGAGGCAAATGGAAAATAATGTAAATTGCGAGGAGATGAGATTTGTGATTAGGAACCCGGTATATGTTGAAGATCCTCCCCGGCAACGGCGCCAGAAATTCATTCTGATGTCGCTTGAAGCTACGTCGGTATTTCCCCAAAGAGGAAGGGATGATGCGGCACAGCGGCGGTAGGTATTTCTCTCAGATATGAAACCAAGATTATCGAACCAGTAGGATATCCAAGCAACACAACATAACCAACACCTGCACACAAATAATAACTACTCGCAGCCGACGGGTAATAGGGGTTGTCAATCCCTTTCGGGTAACGGCGCCAGAAATTGGCAAACAGACATGAGAGAGTTGTAAATATTGATAGATTAAACGCCAAATAAAATAAATTGCAGCAAGGAATTTTTGTATTTTTGCTTTAGTAGATCTGAAAATAAAAGGGAAATAAAATTGATCGCAAAGGCAAATAATATGAGAAAGAGACCCAGGGGCTGTAGGTTTCACTAGTGGCTTCTCTTGAGAAAAATAGCAAATGGTGGGTAAACAAATTACTGTTGGGCAATTGATAGAACTTCAAATACTCATGACGATATCCAGGCAATGATCATTACATAGGCATCACGTCCAAGATTAGTAGACTGACTCCTGCATGCATCTACTACTATTACTCCACACATCGACCGCTATCCAGCATGCATCCAGTGTATTAAGTTCATGGTGAAACAGAGTAATGCAATAAGAACGATGACATGATGTAGACAAGATCTATCTATGTAGAGATAGACCATATCGTTTTATCCTTAGTAGCAACGATACATACGTGTTGGTTCCCCTTCTGTCACTAGGATCAAGCACCGTAAGATCGAACCCACTACAAAGCACCTCTTCCCATTGCAAGATAAATAGATCAAGTTGGCCAAACAAAACCCAAATATCGGAGAAGAAATACGAGGCTATAAGCAATCATGCATAAAAGAGATCAAAGAAACTCAAATAACTTTCATGGATATAAAAAGATAGATCTGATCATAAACTCAAAGTTCATCCGATCCCAACAAACACACCGCAAAAAGAGTTACATCATATGGATCTCCAAGAGATCACTGTATTGAGAATCAAACGAGAGAGAGGAAGCCATCTAGCTACTAACTACGGACCTGAAGGTCTACAAAGAACTACTCACACATCATCGGAGAGGCACCAATGGAAGTGGTGAACCACTACTGCAGGATGCTGCTAACACGACAATACGATCAGAGACCCTTCAACGAAACTGTGTGCGATGCCATAATCGCAAACGGTGGTGTAAAAAACTATCAAAAAAGGTGCAAAACGTTTGCGATGGAGGATGCATCAAACATGGTTCAGATTTTAGTTGCGTGTGCGATGCAGGGCATACAGTTCAGTTCAATTAACCGTTTTCGATGAGGAGGTACAAAATAAACAGGCAGCCAGATGAAGGTGTGTGGGATGTACAACATATGGCTCACTCGGATGAACTGTTTGTGATTAGGCAACACAAAAGAAACGGTTAGGCAGATCAAGGTATGTGCGATGTACATCATACAGTTCACTCGGATGAACTGTTTGTGATTAGGCAACACAAAAGAAACGGTCGGCCAGATCAAGGTGTGTGCGATATACGACATGCGGTTCACTCGGATGAACTTTTTGCGTTGAGACAAGAGAATAGAAATGGTTCAAGACAACAAATGCCATAAATATTACAAGGTTCAAATTCAAAGATTACAAGGCAAAAATTCAAACATTGCAAGCATCGTCATTTCTGCAAAGGGATCATCCTCTGACAAGTTATGTTTAGGTTTGACACGGTGACTTCCAATTGCTTTGCCATATGCTCTTCCAATACGAAGTTTAGCATTTTTCGAGGCTCTTCCATTCTGTGGTACATGCCGTCTCTGATAATCATACCATTCAGCACCTTTGCGGTGGCAAGAAAGAACCTAGCGAGTGTAATCTCCGGTAAGGTCCCTTGGTAGGAGTTCAAAGTAATATTTGAGAGATGCAGATCTAGGCATTTGATGTGATTGTCGTTATAAACATTATCCACCTCCGGGCCTATTATTATCTGCAAAAGAAGAGAATGCGTTAGTGCCTAAATGCAGTTTTGAACACTGCTACACGCCCATCTGGTTTGCAGGATTTGTAAAATGCACCAATCTGCCATCTTCGATCTGGCATGATTAACATGAGCATTTTATTACAATCTAGAAACATGTAGCCTTCTCCACAAGAGGTTGGATTGGATGAAAAATTCCCTAAGAAAACTAGTACAGATGAATCCAAAGGAGAAATGCTTATGGACGATTGTAACCATATGAATGAAGCAACCAATATGGGGGTGGGGGTGTATGTCCTAAAATCCTCCAAAATTCCTTCAGAAATCATAGTACATTGTCATTGTAAACTTAGGAAAGGTGCAAAAAATTGAACTCCCTTATGGTTAACATTTAACAGGAAAGGAACATCACCTCGATATATAGCTTCTTCAGGCACGGAAAGCATCTCAGGCAACTGACAACTTAGTCCAGGTTGGGGCCGACAGATTCTAGTGCCAAGACCTTCACTATGCCCAAAGTCTGGGTGAGGCTTCGCTGGATGACAGATGAACATACATCTTCAAAACTAGAAATAACGTTGATATCAAGAAGGAGAGGTATAAGGCGACTGTTGTACCTGAAAGTTGTAGTATTTGACAGACGAGTAGCCCACCACTTTCAATTTCGGCGCAGAAATGACATTGATTCTTGTTGGACCTTGTCGATCAACTACAAGTAATCTCTCAAGTGAAGGTGTGTCCTCAATGACCATATTGTGGTCCACCTTTTGTGATCTCTTGTTGCAGCACCAGCAACACACATAAATAGTCTGGAGAGTCCTGGAGGTGATGTGCAAGGTACTCGACCAATTCATCGCCTGAAGACGAAGGAACTCGAGTGTAGTACAGCCATGCAGCAGGCGCTCCATGTCATCCTTTGGGATGCGGACGGCGACAAGCTCGAGGTGGTTCAGTCATGGTAGAAAAGATCGGGCGCATCATTAAGGGGGATGGCAGTTCATGAACTTGGCGAGGCACAGCGTGGGCGTGAAGCGGAGCACGGACGTTGGCAGCAAGCGCATATGCCCATCATTAAAACTGGGCTTCTCGAGCTGATCTATGGCGGGGATCGGAACCACTCGTCAAGCTTGGCTCGGTCCTTGCCATTGAAACGGAACTTGCCCGTGATAAGGCCTTTGATTGGGCCATGGTGACTGCCGAGGATCTGGGAGAACGCATCCATGCTTTGGCGATAGCCATGGCAGAGCTTGTGGGTGTTGAGGAGGTCGACAGGGGTGAGGAGCCATAGGGGGCGCCACCGCCAGGAAAGGGCGGTTGTTCTCGCCCGATATTTGATTGGGAGGAGAGATATGATGACTATCAACATATCATCGGGGAGGTTGTTGATGAAGTCTATGCTTGCTGGAGTCGCTTGCGGTTCTTTCTCGACCCACCTCCGCTTGTTGGCAGCCTCGTTCTCCACCTCGTCGGTGGCGACGGAAACCTCTATATCCATATTCACGCCGTGCTCTGGTGCTTCTGCAGCCCCGGCGTCGCCACTCCCTCCGATGGGGCACTTCGGCGGCATCCTCATACACTGACGGCTTTGAGGACTTAGAGCGGCATCGGGGATGCGAGCGGAGAGAGAGGATTGTGTGTGTGGCAAGGATGGGGGGTGCGGCCACTTGGTGGCACCATTAATATAGACCAGTGGGAGCGAGGCGGGCGGCGGTCCAAGGCTATCTCGCTTCCCGGTGAGAACGACTGCTTAATCTCTAGTATGAATGAAATCTATGCTTAATTACTGAATTTTAGTTGCAAAAATAGATAGTGCTATTGATTTTTAGCTGCATATTTTGACAAATTGCAGTGTCTCTTGGCTTAGCACCAAATTCTGGCTTTAATTTGCATACCGTAATCTGAACCATTTGCGTCGAAGAGATGCACGGATCCTGCGTTGAACAACTTGTACGCTTCCCGGTGAGCCTGCACACCGGACTATGCTCGCACGCCTCCCATTCAGTCAAGCAGCTGTCCACACGGCACCTCCTATAGACATTAAAACTAAGACACATGGTGTCACGTGAATGGTTAACAGAACGCACACGGTTTGAATTATACAAACGTTTGAGATATTAAAGTGGCTGCTATTTTTACAAAATGCCTTTGTTGGCTGTCATTATTCGAGTGCGCCTTCTCTCAAAATGGACACGAAAAATACCACAGTATGTCAGGTGCCATTCCATGGTAGCATGCCAAGTTTCATGAATTTCAGACGAGTTTTATATTTACTAGAATTTAAAAACAAAGTATCTCAACATTTTGCCGGCAATCAACGGTGCCCTAGTGTTTGAAATTCATTCCTATTTCTTGCATGGGACCTAAGCATGCACCCAAGGACACATAATTGATTTTTCAACCAATTTATATGCACTGGAGCATGTGCATGTATTTCAAATTTGAATTATCCACATAAAAGCCTAGAAAACCCAGTTAATGTATGCCCAAAAGAACCCCGAAAAATTCCAAAACTTAACACAATACTCCAGTTGTTCTATGTTGGCACTAGAATTTTTTTGAAAGCAATAAGAGGCAACAGATATCATTTCATCCCCAAAGGTGGCACGTTCCGTACCGAAACCACCAGGCTTGTTGTGAGAAGCTCTGGTTTGTGAGAAGCTCCGGTTTGTGAGAAGCTTATACTGTCGGCGTCCTAGGAATGGGGGTCCCCAGACTTGCCTGCCTGTAGCCCACGGCGTGGCTCCGCCAACAGTCCCGTATGTCCCATCTTCATCAGTGAACACTCAAGACCCTCGCGAGGGGTCAAGCCTCACGAGGCAGATGATGTAAGACCTCCTCGGGAGCGGCCTAACCATGCTGGCTCGCGAGGGGCAGAGAGATCAAGGCAAGGGGCACCTCACAAGGTTCCTGTGACGCAAGCCATGACGACCGGGGCCAGGCGGGCGCCAGCGCGCACAGTGTCCTCGTTTCCTCTTTCGTGCTAAATAGGCAAGCACATGAGGAGACCCAAGGCATCAGGCAAAGGTTTCCATATCAGTGCAATGAGACCAAGACCAGCAGGACGGCGGGATGGAGGTCACCGTGGAGCCCAGGACGGCGTCACCACCAGAGCCTTTGGCAGGCGAAGACCACCTTTAGTCAGGATAACTTGTACTAGTTGTCTCCCTTCAAATTTGGCCGTTGTGGCATCCCTTGCCAACAACATTTGGGAAGAGGACCAGGGCCTCTATAAATAGGGCTAGCCACCATAGTAGGAGGCAACTAATCCAAGGCCATTAAAATCATCCTCATCCACACAAACTCACCAAGCACAAGAGCACCTCTCCTCAGGAGGCTGTTCTTCCATTGTAACTGTTCATCATCAGCCCAAGAGGTAATCCACCACACCACACTGGAGTAGGGTATTACACCACATCGATGGCCCGAACCAGTAAAAATCTTGTGTCCCTTGTTCTACGAGTTCGACGCGCTCAGCCTTGAGACTGCAGTGAGGGAGAGTGCAAGAGGGAGGAGAGATCTTCGTGTGCACCCCAGTGTTCGAACTTCAAGGGTTTTGCCAGAACCCGAAATCTGACATTTGGCACGCCAGGTAGGGGTGCACTAAAGCCTTCCTCCCGCCGATCCGCGTCCCATCGCTCCACCGCATCCATGTCAGACGCGCGCCAAGCGCCGGGCCGTGTCGCTCAGACAGCCCCTGTCGGTGGGCCTCCCCGTCATTCTCCATCTCCTGTTGCCAACGCCACTACCGGCCCGACAGCAAACAAGAAGCAAGCATCATCACTTCACCCATCCGTGGGGCAGGACGGTCGCACCGCCACCCCATCGCTGACTCCGGCCGGCTCAGTGTCTCACGCTCGCCGCGCACCCATGGACGCACAGGCTGCGCTACTCATGGCACGCGAGCTCCTGCGCTACCGCTCGGTCGACGACCTCTACGAGGACTGGCTGGACCGCATCACCGAGCTAGTCAGTGCCACTGGGGGCTCTCCTGCACCATCCCTCTCGCTGCCTCGCCCACCTCCGGCCGCGGGCGATGTAGCTCATAGAGCGCCTCCGCCGCCTCCGCATCAAGAAGGCGCCCTTGCGCCAAGACGCGCAGCTCACGAAGCGCCATCGCCCCCTCCGCATCAATACGACGTCCTCGCCCCAAGATGCACGGTCCCGCGGTGTGATCCGCCATGCCGTGTGCCCGTGCACGAAGAAGGAAGCTGCCAAGAGGTTCCCCGGCCGCAAGAAATGCTCCATCGCTCCCGGCACCACCACGACAAGACCGCGAGCCGCCTGCTACGGCGGTGTGCGGACATCAAGGGCAAGCTCCGCCCCGGGAGAGGGCCCCGGTGGCCACCGTAGGCTGCCGCGCCTTCGCTCCCGAGCTGCGCACCGTCGTTTGGACTGGCAAGTTCAAGCCGGATCTGCCTCCGCGCTACGACGGCACCCCCGACCCCGCGGAGTTCCTGCAGCTCTACAAACTGAGCATCGAGGCGGCCAACAGCGATGAAAAAGTCATGGCAAACTGGTTTCCCATGGCTCTCAAGGATGGCGCTCGCTCGTGGCTCCTGAACTTTCCTACGGGATCAATCTCCTCCTAGGATGAGATGCGCGACCGCTTCATCGCCATCTTCCAGGGTACTCGCGACCGCCCTCCGGCCGCAGGTGACCTACGCCGCATCAAGCAACAACTGGGAGAGACCCTGCAGAAGTACATCCAACACTTCAACAGCGTCCGCATCAAGATCCCCAAGGTGACGGACGAAGCCATCATCTTAGCATTTTCCTATGGCGTCCGGGACGTCAAGATGAAGGAGGAGATCGCCATCCACGAGGAGCTATGCACGACTCTAGAGCTGTTCAACATAGCAACCAAGTGTGCAAGAGCTGAAGAGGAGTGTCTCTCCCTCCTCGAGCTCCCTGCTTCCGACCCAGAGGAGAAGAAGGCCAAGGTCAAGGACGTGAAGCGCAAGGGAGCGGCCATGCTCGCAGCGGAGCCGGATACGAAGCGCGGCCGGGACCATCCCGAGTCGTCCAAAAGCAGTCGACCGTTCTGTGCCTTCCACAATGTACACAACCACAACACCAACGATTGTCAAGAGCTCAGGGCCATCCGAGATGGACGCTTCGGTAGACGCCCTGAGCACAACGACCGGGGCTACGGCCGAGGAGGAGGACGAGGTGGAGGACACTGGGACGACCGCGGCCCCACTTGGAGTGGCGCGACTGGCCTCGCGAGGACAACTGGCAGGAGCAGCCTCGTGAGGGCGTGATATGTCTCCAACGTATCTATAATTTTTGATTGTTCCATGCTATTATATTATCAACCTTGGATGTTTTATATGCATTTATATGCTATTTTATATGATTTTTGGGACTAACCTATTAACCTAGAGCCCAGTGCCAGTTCCTGTTTTTTCCTTGTTTTAGAATATCGCAGAAAAGGAAAATCAAACGGATTCCAATTGACCTGAAACTTCACGGAACTTATTTTTGGATCAGAAGAAGCCCAGAAGACTTCGAGTGCACGTCAGGGGATCAACGAGGAAGCCACGAGGCAGGGGGCACGCCCACCCCCTGGGCGCGCCCTCCACCCTCATGGGCCCCTCATGCCCTCCCTGACGTACTTCTTCCGCCTATATATCTCCATATACCCTAAAACGATCGGGGAGCACAATTGATCAGGAGTTCCGCCACCAGAAGCCTCTGTAGCCACCGAAAACCAATCTAGACCCATTTCGGCACCCTGCCGGAGGGGGCAACCCCTCTCCGGTGGCCATCTTCATCATCCCGGTGCTCTCCATGATGAGGAGGGAGTAGTTCTCCCTCGAGGCTGAGGGTATGTACCAGTAGCTATGTGTTTGATCTCTCTCTCTCTCGTGTTCTTGAGGTGATACGATCTTGATGTATCGCGAGCTTTGCTATTATAGTTGGATCTTATGATGTTTTCTTCCCCCTCTACTCTCTTGTAATGAATTGAGTTTTCCCTTTATGTTATCTTATCGGATTGAGTCTTTAAAGATTTGAGAACACTTGATGTATGTCTTGCCGTGCGTATCTGTGGCGACAATGGGATACCACGTGATTCACTTGATGTATGTTTTGGTGATCAACTTGCGGGTTCCGCCCATGAACCTATGCATAGGGGTTGGCACACGTTTTCGTCGTGATTCTCCGGTAGGAACTTTGGGGCACTCTTTGAGGTTCTATGTGTTGGTTGAATAGATGAATCTGAGATTGTGTGATGCATATCGTATAATCATACCCACGGATACTTGAGGTGACATTGGAGTATCTAGGTGACATTAGGGTTTTGGTTGATTTGTGTCTTAAGGTGTTATTCTAGTACAAACTCTAGGGCTGTTTGTGAGACTTATAGGAATAGCCCAACAGATTGATTGGAAAGAATAACTTTGAGGTGGTTTCGTACCCTATCATAATATCTTCGTTTGTTCTCCGCTATTAGTGACTTTGGAGTGATTCTTTGTTGCATGTTGAGGGATAGTTATGTGATCCAATTATGTTATTATTGTTGAGGGAACTTGAACTAGTGAAAGTATGAACCCTAGGCCTTGTTTCAACACATTGCAATACCTTTTATGCTCACTTTTATCATTCGTTACCTTGCTGTTTTTATATTTTCAGACTACAAAAACTATCATCTACCATCCATATACCACTTGTATCACCATCTCTTCGCCGAACTAGTGCACCTATACAATTTACCATTGTATTGGGTGTGTTGGGGACACAAGAGACTCTTTGTGATTTGGTTGTAGGGTTGCTTAAGAGAGACCATCTTCATCCTACGCCTCCTACGGATTGATAAACCTTAGGTCATCCACTTGAGGGAAATTTTCTACTGTCCTACAAACCTCTGCACTTGGAGGCCCAACAATGTTTACAAGAAGAAGGTTGTGTACTAGACATCAAGCCCTTTTCTGGCGCCGTTGCCGGGAAGGTGAGTGCTTCAAGGTATATCTTTAGATCTTGCAATCGAGTCTTTTAGTTTCTTGTTTTATCACTAGTTTAGCTTATAAAAGAAAACTATAAAAAATGGAATTGAGTTTGTCTCATACGCTTCACCTTTTTAATATCTTTCGTAAGTATGACGGAAAGGAAAATTGTGCTCAAATGCTAGAATAAGAATTACGTAGAATGCTTGGCATAAAATATGTGAATGATGAGCATGATTGCAATGTTGTTAGTACGAATTCTTTGAATATCCATGATACTAATAATGATTGCACTAGTTATGATGAAAATGTCTCCTATAAACATGTCAATTTTTGTGGAGTACATTGGGTTTGTAAGTACACACCAAATAGGGAAGATAGATATTGCAAGAGGCATAAGTACTTAGAAACTAAATTGCTGCAAGAAAGGCTACATGAATGTGCTGAAAATTTAAATTAACTTGTCCATACTTGTGAGCTTTGCAATGAACACGATCATTTCAGTACCCAATGCAAATTGTTTCATGATCATATCGTGTCCAAAAATTGTGATGACTTGATTTCCCTTGCACATCATAATGAACTTACTTTGCTCTTGGGTTATGAAGAAATGAAACGTATAACTAAGGATATTCCAAAATTTGCCCTTGATAGACTTCTGCATTTTGATCTAGAGGAAATTTATATGTATTGTGCGGTGAATTGTATTGAAAATCCTTATATTGCCAACTACATAAAGAAAAGAAAACAAATAGAAGATGAAGAGAATACTAATGAAAGGGAAGAGACTTCCCAATATCCTCCTATTATTTCTTATGATGAATCAGGTAATGAGGAGGAGCCTCATATTCAATGAATCTCATTAATAAGGAGCTCCAAAAAGAGGATTGAACCCACACATGATGTGGTGAAGAAGAAGAAAAGAAAAAGGAAGAGAGGTAAAAAGATATCTCTCCCAAATAATGCTGCTCCTATTACTATTGTGCCTCATGAAAATATAATTGTGGAAGATAATGATACTTCTTATTGTCTTGAAAATCTTTTTGGCACTTGCTTGGAAGAATATGATAATTGCTATACTATTGGTGCTATCTATACTATTAATGATGAGAGTGATTATGCTTATGATATGAAAAGGCCCAAGCTTGGGGATGCTATGTTTGATGAAGATGATGTTTTTGAGAATATATTTGCTGCAATTAATGTTTGTCCCAAGCTTGGGGATGCTACGCTTAATGAAGATGATATTTTTAGTCTCCCAAGTTTTGATATGCAAATTTATAATGATGATAACATGCCTCCTACCTATGATGATTATTGTGATGATACTTATGCTATAAAAAGTAGTGATTATATTTATAAAACTTTTCATGATTATGATTACCCCTTTTATGAATATTACTATTTTAATGTGGAAACAATTTATAGTATTTGAGTCTCTTTTGATACTCCCACTATTCCGAATGAGAAGAATTTTGCTTATGTGGAGAGTAGTAAAATTTCTATGCTTGTAGATCATGAAAAGAATGCTTTAGGTGCTGGTTATATTGTTGAATTCATTCATTATGCTACTGAAAATTATTTTGAGGGAGGAACATATGCTTGTAGGAATTGCAATAATATCAAGTTCCCTCACTATGTGCCTAAAGTTTTAAAGTTATGCTTGTTTTGACTTCCTATGCTAGTTGATTCTTGTTCCCATAAGTTGTTTTCTCACAAAATCACTATGCATAGGAAGTGGTTTAGACTTAAATGTGCTAGTCATATTCTTCTTGATGCTCTATTTATGTTTCAATTCTTATCTTTTATGTGAGCATCATTGAAATCATCATGCCTAGCTAGGGGCATTAAACGATAGCGCTTGTTGGGAGGCAACCCAATTTTATTTTTATTCCTTGATCTTTTATCCTATTTAGTAATAAATAATTCATCTATCCTATGTTATGATTGATTTTTTATGTTTTAATTAGTGTTTGTGCCAAGTAGAACCGTTGGGAAGACTTGGGGATAGTCTTGTTGATCTTGCTGTAAAAAACAGAAACTTTAGCGCTCACGAGAACTGCTGCCATTTTTATTTGGAAAGTGATATTTAGTTAATTCGTTTTTCAGATGATTAATAGATAAATTCCTCAGGTCCATAAATTTATTTGAGAATTTTATGAGTTCCATAAGTATACGTTTGATCCATATTACTACAGACTGTTCTGTTTTTGACAGATTCTGTTTTTCATGCGTTGTTTACTTATTTTGATGAATTTATGGCTAGTAAAAGAGTTTATAAACCATAGAGAAGTTGGAATACAGTAAGTTTAACACCAATATAAATAAATAATGAGTTCATTACAGTACCTTGAAGTGGTGATTTATTTTCTTATACTAACGGAGCTTACGAGTTTTCTGTTAAGTTTTGTGTTGTTAAGTTTTCAAGTTTTGGGTAAGGATTTGATGGACTATGGAATAAGGAGTGGCAAGAGCCAAAGCTTGGTGATTCCCAAGGAAACCTAAGGTAATATTCAAGGATATCCAAGAGCCTAAGCTTGGGGATGCCCCGGAAGGCATCCCCTCTTTCGTCTTCGTTCACCGGTAACTTTACTTGGAGCTATATTTTTATTCACCACATGATATGTGTTTTGCTTGGAGCATCAATTTATTTTGTTAGTATTTGCTTGCTGTTATTTAGAAAAAAAATTCATCTTTTATTTCAATAAAAGTGGCATTGGTAGCCTTTACTATGACTATTTTACAAGTCTTCATGTTGCTGTTTGAAAACAGAAAGTATACCGTTGTTGCAATAATTCCCTAGAAAAGTAAGAATGTGATAAAATGTTGAAACCTTTTGCATATTAAGCTATGATAAATTTACTACAGTGGGAAATTTTTTTCATAATTTTTGGATCTAGGGAAGTATGGATTTTGCTGCATTCTTTACAGACTGTCCTGTTTAGGCAGATTGCTCTTATGTTTGCATATGTTTGCTTCTTTAATGATTCTATTTGAGGATAGGACTATTAAATATGCAGAGGCATTTAGTATGCAATGTTGAATAATAATTTTAGTGATTTTCTACAGTAGAGTATGATAAGGTTTTTGCAATGGTTTATACTAACTTATCTCACGAGTCCTTATTGAGTTTCGTGTGGATGAAGCTTTTGAGATTTAGGGAGACCATGATATGAGAGGAGTTAAGGAGACACAAAAGCTCAAGCTTGGGGATGCCCAAGGCATCCCAAGATAATATTTCAAGAAGTCTCAAGCGTCTAAGCTTGGGGATGCCCCGGTTGGCATCCCACCTTTCTTCTTCAACAACTATCGGTTAGTATCGGTTGATCCTAAGTTTTTGCTTGTTCACATGATGTTTGCTATTCTCAGATGTCATTTTGTTTTTCTTGCTGTTTGAATAAAATACCAAGATATGAAATTATTAAATGTTAGAGAGTCTTCATATAGTTGCATAATTATTCGACTACTCATTGATCTTCACTTATATCTTTCGGAGTAGTTTGTTGTTACTCTAGTGCTTCACTTATATCTTTTCAGAGCATGGTGGTGGTTTTATTTTATAGAAATTAATGAACTCTCATGCTTCACTTATATCATTTTGAGTGTCTTTAGAACAGCATGGTAATTTTCTTTGGTTATGAATTTAGTCCTAATATGATGGGCATCCAAGAGGGCTATAATAAAAACTTTCATATAGAGTGCATTGAATACTAAGAGAAGTTTGATACTTGACAATTGTTTTGAGATATGAGGATGGTAACATTAGAGTCATGCTAGTTGAGTAGTTGTGAATTCGAGAAATACTTGTGTTGAAGTTTGTGATTCCCGTAGCACGCACGTATGGTGAACCGTTATGTGATGAAGTCGGATCATGATTTATTTATTGATTGTCCTCGTTATGAGTGGCGGTCGGGGACGAGCGATGGTCTTTTCCAACCAATCTATCCCCCTAGGAGCATGCGCGTAGTACTTTGTTTAAATAACTAATAGATTTTTGCAATAAGTATGTGAGTTCTTTATGACTAATGTTGAGTCCATGGATTATACACACTCTCACCCTTCCACCATTGCTAGCCACTCTAGTACCGCGCAACTTTCGCCGGTACCATAAACCCACCATATACCTTCCTCAAAACAGCCACCATACCTACCTATTATGGCATTTCCATAGCCATTCCGAGATATATTGCCATGCACCTTTCCACCATTCCGTTTATCATGACACATTCATCATTGTCATATTGCTTTGCATGATCATGTAGTTGACATCGTATTTGTGGCAAATCCGCCATTCATAATTCTTTCATACATGTCACTCATGAGTCATTGCACATCCCGGTACACCGCCAGAGGCATTCATATAGAGTCATATCTTGTCCTAAGTATCGAGTTGTAATTCTTGAGTTGTAAGTAAATAAAAGTGTGATGATCATCATTATTAGAGCATTGTCCCAGCGAGGAAAGGATGATGGAGACTATAATTCCCCCACAAGTCGGAATGAGACTCCAGACGAAAAAAAGAGGCCATAAAAAAGAGAAGGCCCAAATAATAAAAATATATAAAAAATGAGAGAAAAGGATAGAAGGGGCAATGCTGCTATCCTTTTACCACACTTGTGCTTCAAAGTAGCACCACGATCTTCATGATAGAGAGTCTCCTATGTTGTCACTTTCATATACTGGTGGTAATCTTTCATTATAGAACTTGTCTTGTATATTCCAATGACGGGCTACCTCAAAATGCCCTAGGTCTTCGTGAGCAAGCGAGTTGGATGCACACCCACTTAGTTTCTTTTTGAGCTTTCATACACTTATAGCTCTAGTGCATCCGTTGCATGGCAATCCCTACTCACTCACATTGATATCTATTGATGGGCATCTCCATAGCCCGTTGATACGCCTAGTTGATGTGAGACTATCTTCTCCCTTTTTGTCTTCTCCACAACCACCATTCTATTCCACCTATAGTGTTATGTCCATGGCTCACGCTCATGTATCGCGTGAATATTGAAAAAGTTTGAGAACATCAAAAGTATGAAACAATTGCTTGGCTTGTCATTAGGGTTGTGCATGATTTAAATATTTTGTGTGGTGAAGATAGAGCATAGCTAGACTATATGATTTTGTAGGGATAACTTTCTTTGGCCATGTTATTTTGAAGAGACATAATTGCTTAGTAGTATGCTTGAAGTATTATTATTTCTATGTCAATATTAAACCTTTGTCTTGAATCTTATGGATCTGAATATTCTTGCCACAATAAAGAGAACTACATGGATAAATATGTTAGGTAGCATTCCACATCAAAAATTCTGTTTTTATCATTTACCTACTCGCGGACGAGCAGGAATTAAGCTTGGGGATGCTGATACGTCTCCAACGTATCTATAATTTTTGATTGTTCCATGTTATTATATTATCAACCTTGGATGTTTTATATGTATTTATATGCTATTTTATATGATTATTTGGGACTAACCTATTAACCTAGAGCCCAGTGCCAGTTCCTGTTTTTTCCTTGTTTTAGAATATGGCAGAAAAAGAAAATCAAATGGAGTCCAATTGACCTGAAACTTCACGGAAGTTATTTTTGGATCAGAAGAAGCCCAGAAGACTTGGAGTGCACGTTAGGGGATCAACGAGGAACTCACGAGGCAGGGGGGCGCGCCCTCCACCCTCGTGGGCCCCTCATGGCCCCCCTGACGTACTTATTCCGCCTATATATCTCCATATACCCTAAAACGATCGGGGAGAACAATAGATCGGGAGTTCCGCCGCCAGAAGCCTCCGTAGCCACCGAAAACCAATCTAGACCCGTTCTGGCACCCTGCTGGAGGGGGCAACCCCTCTCCGGTGGCCATCTTCATCATCCTGGTGCTCTCCATGATGAGGAGGGAGTAGTTCTCCCTCGAGGCTGAGGGTATGTACCAGTAGCTATGTGTTTGATCTCTCTCTCTCTCTCTCTCTCGTGTTCTTGAGGTGATACGATCTTGATGTATGGCGAGCTTTGCTATTATAGTTGGATCTTATGATGTTTTCTTCCCCCTCTACTCTCTTCTAATGAATTGAGTTTTCCCTTTGAAGTTATCTTATCAGATTGAGTCTTTAAAGATTTGAGAACACTTGATGTATGTCTTGCCGTGCGTATCTGTGGTGACAATGGGATACATCGTGATTCACTTGATGTATGTTTCGGTGATCAACTTGCGGGTTCCGCCCATGAACCTATGCATAGGGGTTGGCACACGTTTTCGTCGTGATTCTCCGGTAGGAACTTTGGGGCACTCTTTGAGGTCCTATGTGTTGGTTGAATAGATGAATCTGAGATTGTGTGATGCATATCGTATAATCATACCCACGGATACTTGAGGTGACATTGGAGTATCTAGGTGACATTAGGGTTTTGGTTGATTTGTGTCTTAAGGTGTTATTCTAGTACGAACTCTAGGGCTGTTTGTGACACTTATAGGAATAGCCCAACGGATTGATTGGAAAGAATAACTTTGAGGTGGTTTCGTACCCTACCATAATCTCTTCGTTCGTTCTCCGCTATTAGTGACTTTGGAGTGACTCTTTGTTGCATGTTGACGGATAGTTATGTGATCCAGTTATGTTATTATTGTTGAGGGAACTTGCACTAGTGAAAGTATGAAACCTAGGCCTTGTTTAAACACATTGCAATACCGTTTACTCTCACTTTTATCATTCGTTACATTGATGTTTTTATATTTTCAGATTACAAAAACTATCATCTACCATCCATATACCACTTGTATCACCATCTCTTCGTCGAACTAGTGCACCTATACAATTTACCATTGTATTGGGTGTGTTGGGGACACAAGAGACTCTTTGTTATTTGGTTGCAGGGTTGCTTAAGAGAGACCATCTTCATCCTATGCCTCCTACGGATTGATAAACCTTAGGTCATCCACTTGAGGGAAATTTGCTACTGTCCTACAAACCTCTGCACTTGGAGGCCCAACAACATCTACAAGAAGAAGGTTGTGTAGTAGACATCAGGGCGCCTGGCACGACCAGCCTCACGAGGACCGCCCTCAGGGCAATGTCGGTCTTCCTCCACTATCGCCGCCACCAAGAAGGAACGACGACCACCATTAGGACGAGGGGGCTAGGGGCTTCTAGGAACCGCGTGCTATCGCCTGCATCTTGGGCGGAGCTCAGGCCCCAGCATCTCAACATATCTTCAAGCAGTTTGCTCGCGAGGTGAGTGCAACCCTTTCTAGGCTCGAGGCCACGCACCCACTCAGGTGGTCCAAGTGCACCATCACTTTTAGCTCGGTGGACCAGCTCAAGTGCGTGGCCACTACTGGCACCCTCCCGATGCTCTGCTCACCCGTCAACAGCAATGTACAAGTCACCAAGACCCTCATCGACGGCGACGCAGGGCTTAACGTCATGTCCGTCGAGACATTCGACAGCCTCCAAGTGCCATACGATCAGCTTCAGCCCACCAAGCCCTTTCTCAGGAGTGACTGGTGGCTCCACCACCCCGATAGGGCAGGTCCGCCTCCCTGTCACCTTCGGACAGCGCGACAACTACCACACCGAGCTCATCGTCTTTGACGTTGCACACATCCGTCTGCCGTACAATGCCATCCTCGGGTATCTGGCCCTGGCCCAGTTCATGGCAGTGACCCACCACGGCTACAACGTCCTCAAGATGCCAGGAAGCGGCGGGATCATCATAGTCCCCTGCGAAGAAAGAGATGCGGTGTGAGCGCCTTCCAGGCCGCAGCAAACAAAGACCCTGACAACAAGGGCGTGCACCCTCCTGAGGCCACCCCAAGAAGAATAAGTAACTACTCCACACAGGGCCTCAGGGGAGCGGCGCCTCTAGCGGTGCCACATCAGGATCAGCGACCGCGCCTGGGGCGCCTCCCTCCCTTGCATAGGAAGGCGCACATGGCGCCCTCCTCGAGCGAGGCTCGGGGGCTCTCTTCTGGAGGGTCTTCGACCTGGCCAACATCACAAGGGAGGCGCTCGGGCACCATGTGGAGGCGTGCTTTGCAGCACGTTTCCCTCAGGAGGGCACCGGGAGAGGAGCGCCCGACGCTCAGGAGTTCATCGTCAAGGCCACCCAAGAGCTTCAAGAAGCAAGGGCAATACGCAGCGATCGTCGCCCACCCGGTGCATCTCCCCATCTAGGCGAGGGTGGCGAACTGCGCATCTCCATCGACATCCCAGGGCTCAACCGGGCCGCATCTTAGGAGCGCTTCTGGCCTTTGCGCGCTGGACGGTGCGAGGGCCACCTCACAACTATGTTCGCATCCCATTCAGCCTGCCAAGCATGGCAGCCGCCTTCCAGCGCAACCTGCGGAGCGTCCTGGTGACCCAGGAGGCCCATCATCATGTGGTCCTAGTAGAGATGGAGACGGTCCTCAGGGAGCCATCTGAGCCCCCAGAGCCTCCCGAGGCTCAGGGTCTTGGCGGCTCATGAGGAGCGACTTCTTCAGTGCGCGCCTTCAGCTTCCCCAACGCTCCTTCGACAACAAAACCAGGTGACATTTTCCAGGTTTATTCACCTGGGAGCACCCCTCGGGCTGCATTATTCCCAGGTCACATGGGCATGTCCCTGCGGTGTGTATCCTCTTGCGTCTTTAGCTTACTCTGCTGGGGGCACCCCTCGGGATGCATCATCCCCAAGCTGCTCGGGTCCGACCCAGTGGCATGTATCGTTCTTGCATTTATCTAAGCGAGTTTGTTCCTTGCATAAGCTATCTATGGTTATTACTTGCTTGATCGTCACCCATCGTGACCGCCGGCGTCGTCGATCTGCCCCATGCTCATCCCGCAACGGGAGCTACTCACGCTGGCACTACGCTAGTGCTCGGGTCCGTCCCTGCCACCCTGACAAATCTGAGCGGTCGGGCTCTGACTCGCGGCACGCCCCGTGCACGTCACCTCACCAGGACCTCAGTGCCTTCATCTTCTTGCGGAGCAACCAGTGGCAGACCAGCAATCGTAGTGGCAATTTGTGTCCCTCCTCGCGCTAACCTGCAGGAACCTCCTGAGGACAACAGAAGGCGGTACCATGGGCTCCCTCTTCTCCCATGCAATTCGCTTGCGCGTTAAAAGGGGGGCTCCTGAGCATCGCGACTCAGGAGCTCTTAATAGCTCTCCAGCCCTCACCCCCTGGCCTTGACCACGGCACCGTGACCAGGCATACCAGCGGCAGCTGAGCTCGCTCGAGGGCCGGGACCTGAGGATGCAAAGCACATAGAAGAGCGTGGAGAAGAGGGGGAGGCTCACACGGGCCTAACCTAGCTACACTACGACCGTCGACGCATGAGTCTGGTGCAGCACAAGGAACTAACTCTGGACTACCAAGATAAGTTTCGCGCCCGGGTCGACCAAACACTACGGCATAGAATTCTCACTTGTTGCAACCTTGTCATGGCAATGTCACCTCCCTTTCCTACCTCTTGGTGGCTGCTTGCACGCTACAGGGGACCTCTTGAGCATCGTGCCTTAGGAGCTCTTACTTGACCTCGGGCCGCTCACCTCCTAGCCTTGACCACGGCATCGCGACCTAGCATACTAGCGACGGCTGCACCCTGCCTAGGGACCGGGACCTGTCGGCGTAGAGCACCAAGCTGGCGCGGGGTTGGGAAGGGGAGACCGAGCCGAAACAGGACATGCATTCGCAAATTTTCATAATAAGGATAATATCAACAAAAGACATTGCAGACCCTTTACACGCCCCCGCGGGGTCCATCTCGATTCCTCGTAGGGAACAAAAGAAGGGAGTTTCTAGGGGCCCTATCTACACGCGCTAGCGCGGCCAACGCCATCATCAGCAGTGGGCCATGGGAGGCCGGCGCCAACCCCATCCAGATCAGCGACGGCGGCGGCCGGACGCTGTGGCCTTGCTCCAGGCGCGGTGAGAGCTCGAGGGCACGTAGTTGTCGTCGCTCGTCTCCGGGGTCTTGTAGGGCTCAGGAGAGTCGCTGGACTCCCAAGTGCCGCCGGTACTACCGGAGGAGCTGCTGGCGAAGCCAGCAGCAGGCTCGGTGTTGGCCGCAGCGTTGTCCCGACGACCCCCTTCAGGACAGCACTCCAAGCGACGGCCTTCCTCGTCGAAGACCTTAAAGAACATCGTGGAGGCGCCATTTTACTCAAAATGGATGGCGAGGGTGCCTTCCACACGGCAGACTCGAGCAACCTCGCCCCAGCCACGGGTCATGAAGATCTTGCCTGGGGAGACGGCTTCAACCTCCGCTCCAGTCGCCGGGGCGTTGCAGTCAATGTGCTGCAGCCAAAGCTCAAGGGGGGGCCCTTGGAGGCATCTCGGCAGAGAAGAACTGCGGAAAGAAAATCCAAGTGCGCGGAGGCGTCGCTGCCCACATCACGAGTTCGCGCGAGGAGTCCGTGGCGTGGGCTCCTGGGGCAACGGCGTGCGTTTTCACGGCACGGCGACCACGGCCACGGCGTGGGCGGCGCCACTCGCCGCCTCTCCCTCCGGAGCCCTCGGCTTGGGCATACAAAGGCAGCGGATACGCGGGAGGTGGCTGCTCGCACAAAGGCCTCGACACCTCCGGCCTCACGACTACGTCCCGGCGGTGGGCCAGCCTCTTCTTCGACAGAAGTGGCCCGAGCTCGTCGCGGGTGGTTATTCCCTTCTCTACGGCCGATAACCTCTGTATTGGCGCTGTGAGTGTCGCTGCTAGTGATGAAGCAATGGAGAAGAAGCGAGCGGAGCAGGAAGGGATGAGTGATGGGGGCTCCGCCCCCTCCTCATTTATAGCGAGAGAAGGCCAACAGGCGATCCCCACAATCACAGGTAATGATGATTTTACTCTGCATGTAGCAGGGACTCTTCAAGTCGGGCAGTTGCCAAGGCAGCATGGGGAAGTGGAAACGCCCACATCCCATCAATCGCCACGCATCAACCGAAGCCGCAGGCTGTTGGGGCCCGCAACGCTCTGCACTGGCCCCTTGGCTTCGCCTTGAAGCCAAGTCCGAGCGCGCCTTGGGCCCGGGGGCTACTGTCGGTGTCCTGGGAATGAGGGTCCCCAGGCTTGCCTGCCTGCGGCCCACGGTGTGGCTCCGCCAGCGGCCCCGTACGGCCCATCTTCATCAGCGAACACTCAAGACCCTCGCGAGGGGTCAAGCCTCGTGAGGCGGACGATGCAAGACCTCCTCAGGAGCAGCCTCACCAGGCTGGCTCGCAAGGGGCGGAGAGATCAAGGCAAGGGGCACCTCGCGAGGTTCCTGTGACGCAAGCCATGATGACCGGGGCCAGGCGGGCGCCATCATGCACAGTGTCCTCGTTTCCTCTTTGGTGCTAAAGAGGTAAGCGCATGCGAGGAGTCCCGAGGCATCAGGCAAAGGTTTCCGTATCATTGCAATGAGACCAAGACCAGCAGGATGGCAGGACAGAGGTCACGTGGAGCCCAGGACGGCGTCACCACCAGAGCCTTTGGCAGGCGAAGACCACCTTTAGTCAGGATAACTTGTACTAGTTGTCTCCCTTCAAATTTGGCCGTTGTGGCATCCCTTCCAGCTAGCATTTGGGAAGAGGACCAGGGCCTCTATAAATAGGGCTAGCCACCACAGTAGGAGGCAACTGATCCGAGGCCATTCAGGTCATCCTCATCCACACAAACTCACCAAGCACAAGAGCACCTCTCCTCAGGAGGCTGTTCTTCCCTTGTAACTGTTTATCCTCAGCCCAAGAGGCAATCCACCACACCACACTGGAGTAGGGTATTACACCACATTGGTGGTCCGAACCAGTATAAATCTTGTGTCCCTTTGTTCTGCGAGTACAACACGCTGAGCCTTGAGATCGCGGTGAGGGAGAGTGCAAGGGGGAGGAGAGATCTTCATGTGCACCCCGGTGTTCGAACCTCAAGGGTTTGGCCAGAACCCGAAATCCGACATATACCCAAACCTGCCCCAAATGGGACAAAATTTTAACCACGGCATGTTGATGCCGCTCCATGATAGCATGCCAAGTTTCATGAATTTCAGACGAGTTTTGGATTTACTAGAATTTAAAAACCAAGCATCTCAAAGTTTTGCCGGCAAGCAACAGTGCCCTGGTGTTTGAATTTCATTCCCATCTCTTGCATGGGACCTAGAAAATCACCTAAGGACACACATGTGATTTTCAACCAACTTTGGTGCACTAGAGCATGCTCTTGTAGTTCAAATTTGAACTATGCAGATAAAATGCTTATAAAACCCAGTTAATGTATAAAAATGACCAAAAGAACCCCAAAAAATTCCAAAACTTAACACAACACTCATGTTGTTCTATGTTGGCACTAGAAATTTTTTGAAAGCAATAAGAGGCAACGGATATTGTTTCGTCCCCAAAGGTGGCATGTTCCGTACCGAAACCATCAGGCTTGTTGTGAGAAGCTATAGTTTGTGAGACGCTCATACCCAAACCTACCCCAAATGGGATAAATTTTTTACCACGACATGTTGATGCCGCTCCATGATAGCATGCCAAGTTTCATGAATTTCAAATGAGTTCTGGATTTACTAGAATTTAAAAACCAGGCATCTCAACGTTTTGCCAGCACTCAACAGTGTCCTGGTGTTTAAATTTCATTCCCATTCTTGCATGGGGCCTAGAAATTCACCCAAGGACACACATGTGATTTTTCAACCAACTTTGGTGCACTCGAGCATGTGCTTGTAGTTCAAATTTGAATTATGCACATTAATTGCCCATAAACTCCATTAATGTATAAAAAAGGCCAAACAAACCATGAAAAATTCCAAAATTAAACACAACACTCATGTTGTTCTATGTTGTTACTAGAAATTTTTTGAAAGCAATAAGAGGCAACAGATATCGTTCCGTCCCCAAAGGTGGCACGCTCCCTACCGAAACCATCACGCTTGTTGTGAGAAGCTGTGGTTTGTGAGAAGATTATACCCAAACCTGCCCCACATGGGACAATTTTTTACCACGGCATGTTGATGCCGCTCCATGATAGCATGGAAAGTTTCATGAATTTCACACGAGTTTTAGATTTACTAGAATTTAAAAACCAGGCATCTCAATGTTTTGCCGGCAATCAATAGTGCCCTGGTGTTTGAATTTCATTCCCATTTCTTGCATGGGACCTAAGCATGCACCCAAGGACACATATTTGATTCTTCAACCAACTTTGGTGCACTAGAGCATGTGCTTGTAGTTCAAATTTGAATTATGCACATTAAATGCCCACAAACCCAATTAATGTATAAAAAAGGCCAAATGAACCCCACAAAATTCCAAGATTAAACACAACACTCCTGTTGTTCTATATTGACACTAGAAAGTTTTTGAAAGTAATAAGAGGAAACGGATATCATTTTGTCCCCAAAGGTGGCACATTCCCTATCGAAACCATCACGCTTGTTGTGAGAAGTTCTGGTTTCTGAGAAGCTTATACCCAAACCTGCCCCAAATGGGACAAAAAGTTTACCACGACATGTTGATGCCGCTCCATGATAGCATGCCAAGTTTCATCAATTTCAGACGAGTCTTGGATTTACTAGAATTTAGAAACCAGGCATCTCAACATTTTGCCGGCAATCAACAGTACCCTGGTGTTTGAAATTCATTCCCATTTCTTGGATGGGACCTAAGCATGCACCCAAGGACACATATTTGATTTTTCAACCAATTTGTATGCACTGGAGCATGTGCATGCATTTCAGATTAGAATTATGCACATAAAATGCCTAGAAAACCCAGTTAATGTATAAAAAAGTCCAAACGAACCCCGAAAAATTCCAAAACTTAACACAACACTCCTGTTGTTCTATGTTCGTACTGGAATTTTTTTGAAAGCAATAAGAGGCAACGAACATTGCTTCATCCCCAAAGGTGGCACGTTCCGTACCGAAACCATCACGCTTGTTGTGAGAAGCTCTGGTTTGTGAGAAGCTTATACCCAAACCTGTCCCCAAATGGGACAATTTTTTTACCACGGCATATTGATGCCGCTCCATGATACCATGCCAAGTTTCATGAATTTCAGACGAGTTTAGGATTTACTAGAATTTAAAAACCAGGTATCTCAATGTTTTGCTGGCAATCAACAGTGCCTTGGTGTTTAAAATTTATTCTCATTTCTTGCATGAGACCTAAGAATGCACTCAAGGACACAGATTTGATATTTCAACCAATTTATATGCACCGGAGAATGTGCATATAGTTTAATTTTGAATTGTGCACCTAAAATGGCTAGAAAACTAGTTTAATGTATAAAATGTCCAAATGAACCCTGAATAATTCCCATTCTTTTACAACACACATATAGTTGCATGTTCACTGCAGATAAAAGGTCTAGCAATTCAAACAACGTCCTTTGCCTTTGTGACCCCATTATGTAATTCAAATCAAGTAGATCCCACACAGTTTATTATCACCAACCGTGTGAGATGTATTACAAAATATCTTGGAGTGCCGTCGGTGTATAGTACGCCTATGGCTTACGCGAGAAGGTGTGTCGGCTACAGTCCACAGTCGGCGTGTCAAGCACACTAGCTCGCACCCCAAATACTCCCCCCTCTGCATCCGTCGCAATCTCGAAAATATTACTACCTCATAATCTCGAAAATATCTACTGCCTAGAAGGTTTTAATGTTTGATAGCACATGATTAGTATGTGCGGACCATGTGCGATGTCTGTTACTCCCGCTCTGCTTTAGTCCCTTGATTCAAATTTTCAATAGCCCCGGCATTTTACTCCCGCCTCTGCATCCCTCGTAATCTCAAAAATATCTGCTCGCCCTTGATCCAAATTTTCAGTAGCCCTGCCTTGTTACTCCCGCCTAGTAAAATTTTCAGTTGCCGCAGTATTTCCTCAAACACCACCTTGTCCCCCCTGCCACCCCTCCACACACACCCCAAAACCTCTGCTCGCACAGACACACACAACCCTCGAAACCATTGGTAGGTCGCTGCCATTGCCTGCGCCTCCATCCTCAACCTTTGCATGTGCGCCAGGGAGCTCGAGGAGCCAATGGCCAAAAAGAGGTTTATCGCAGCCTTTTCGCTCGACGCCGGCGAGGTGGCCGCCGAGGTGTCCCCGTCGTCCTCCGCGGGCTCGATCCACCGTCGCCGGTCTCCCGATCCGCCCGCCGCCGCACCCTTACGCCGGTTCGAGGACTTCCCCGTCCTCCCTCGGACCCGGTAGCCGATGAGGTCCTACCTCGGGGTCCGGCAGCAGCGGTGGGGGACGTGGGTCGCCGAGATTACAGATCAGGAGACCCTGATACGTCTCCAATGTATCTATAATTTTTTATTGTTCCATGATGTTATATTATCAATATTTGATGTTTTATAACCATTTTATATCATTTTTTGGTACTAACATATTGACATAGTGCCAAGTGCCAGTTCTTGTTTTTTCTATGTTTTTCACATCGCAGAAAATCAATATCAGACGGAGTCCAAATGCCACGAAACTTTCCGAAGAATTTTTATGGGCCAGAAGGAACACAACGGGCCCCGAGGGGGGGGCACAACCCACCAGGGTGCACCAAGAGGCCCAGGCGCGCCCTGGTGGGTTGTGCCCACCTCGGGTGCCCCCCGGACCGCCCGCCTCTTTGCTCTATAAATACCCCAAAAATCCCAGAACCCTAGAAGCGTTGACGAAATATTCATCCAGCCGTCGCAGAGTCCAGAACCACCAGATCCAATCTAGACACCATCTCGGATGGGGTTCACCACCTCCATTGGTTCCTCTACGATGATGTGTGAGTAGTTCTTTGTAGACCTTCGGGTCCATAGTTAGTAGCTAGATGGCTTCCTCTCTCTCTCTCTCTCTCTCTCTTTTGATTCTCAATACAATGGTCTCTTGGAGATCCATATGATGTAACTCTTTTGCGGTGTGTTTGTTGGGATCGATGAACTTTGAGTTTATGATCAGATCTACCTTTTTATATCCATGAAAGTTATTCGAGTTTCTTTGATCTCTTACATGCATGATTCCTTATAGCCTCATATTTCTTATCCGATATTTGGGTTTTGTTTGGCCAACTAGATCTATTTATCTTGTAATGGGAAGAGGTGCTTTGTAGTGGGTTCGATCTCACGGTGCTTGATCCCAGTGACAGAAGGGGAACCGACACGTATGTATCATTGCTACTAAGGATACAACGATGGGGTCTATCTCTACATAGATAGATCTTGTCTACATCATGTCATCATTCTTATTGCATTACTCCGTTTCTCCATGAACTTATACACTAGATGCATACTGGATAGCGGTCAATGTGATGAGTAATAGTAGTAGATGCAGGCAGGAGTCGGTCTACTAATCTTGGCTGTGATGCCTATGTAATGATCATTGCTTGGATATCGTCATAATTATTTGAAGTTCTATCAATTTCCCAACAGTAATTTGTTCACCCGCTGTTTGCTATTTTTCTCGAGAGAAGCCAGTAGTGAAACCTACGGCCCCCGGGTCTTTCTTCTCATATATTTGCCTTCGCGATATACTTTTCTCTTGCATTTATTTTCAGATCTATTAAACCAAGAGTACAAAAATACCTTGCTGCATTCTATTTCTATTTATTTTATTTGCGATCTATCTATCAAATTAATACAAAATTATCTCACGTATGTTTGCCTATCTTGAGGCGCCGTACCCCGAAAGGCATTGACAACCCCTTTAACACGTCGGGTTGCGAGGATTTGTTATCTGTGTCTAGCGGTTGTTTACGTTGTTTTGCTTGGTTCTCCTACTAGTTCGATAACCTTTGTTTCATATCTGAGGGAAATACCTATCGTCGTTGTGCTGCATCATCCCTTCCTCTTTGGGGAAATACTGACGTAGCTTAAAGCGACATCAGACCCACACCCGTCGGTGGCTCGGTAGCTTCCACATGGCCGAGCTCGCGGCCATGGAGTACGACCGCTGGCATGTTTGCTACCATGGCGTGGTGGCTAGGCTCAATTTCCCCTAGAACACGTCCGGTCGACCTCGTTCCGCTAGAGCCAGGGGTGGTGAGCTCGGCCATGGTGCAGGAGGACCGCGAGGCGTGGGAGCGCCTCGAGGCCGAGGCCGCTGTCGGTGTCAAAACCGGCGGTTCTCGGGTAGGGGGTCCCAAACTTTGTGTCTAAGGTTCGAAGGTAACAGCAGGAAGGGCACACAGTGTTTACCCAAGTTCGGGCCCTCTTGATGGAGGTAATACCCTACTTCCTGCTTAATTGACCTTGATGAGTATAGGGGTTACAAGAGTTGATCTACCACGAGATCGTAATGGCTAAACCCTAATTGTCTAGCCCGTATGATTATGATTGCCTCTACGGACTAAACCCTCCAGTTTATATAGACACCGAAGGGGGCTAGGGTTTGTATAGAGTCGGTTTACGGAGAAAGGAATCTTCATATCCGCATGCTAACACTACAAAAAAAAAGACACATCCGTGACATTTTGGGTCGAACGAATTTTTTTCCTGTCATACATATGACACTTCTATGACGATAATTGTGACAAAACCCGGTATCATCATAGATGTGGTGGGCTCCTACTTCTATGACAGAAAATCATGACATAAAATGGGCTTTTCATCCTGGGCGGGCCGGAGACGCAGCTGCATGACATTCTTTGGGCCGTCCATGACGGAAAAAACCGTGGTAGAAGCGAGGGTGAGGAAAATTTCGGGGAGTTCCCGGTTACGGTGGGAGGTTGGGGGCCGAGCGATGCGCGTTTCTCTCATACACGTACGCGCGTGTGTGCGAGGCGTTGGCTCTAACTGAACCCGAGCGAGGTGTTGGGCTCTAACTGAACCCGAGCGATTGCACTCTAGACTATGCATTACTGAACCCGAGCGATTGATCGATGGCTGTTAACTGAACCCGATCGAGCGATTCCTTCCCTACTGCTGCTAACTGAAGCCGATCGATGCTGCCTCTGGATG